>NC_068360.1:50866641-51009141 GCF_020536995.1 Dreissena polymorpha
TTCTGGCTTGTTTTGTAAACAAATTGTAGTGTAAATACAAACTCAAAGTAAATATTATTTAAAACTACCTGATTCACACTGAAATCAGTCTTATAATCCACCAGACGCAAGTTGTTAATCACAAATAATAGATTTCAGAAAACGAAAGTAATGTTTACAATTTCAGCATAAAATTTCAAGGTCAATCCGAAAGTATCCAAATGAAAACTCGTCACGTGACAAAGCGACAATGGCGTCAAAATTGTGAATTTCAGACTGATGAGAGTTATTTTCATCTATTGTAAGATGTATTTGGAACATTTGTACCTTAAAATATTCCTTGATGCAGTAATTTATATTCATTCACCAATATATGTAGAAATGTATCCAAGAAAATGAGCATTCTTTGATTTATAGCGTGACATAAATATGTTACAACCCTGGTTGACTTTCGATACGGGGTTGGCTTCAGCGTACAGGTATGTCAATGCTATATAAACTGTACGCTGAAGTTTCTTTAGCTAAAGGCAATTTAACTTGTACATTATTATACCCTCTTCATGAATGGCAAAATCATTGGTATATATTTTAACGTAATTTGTCATAATTTCGGATAAAACATTTCGGACACTTTTTCTCCATTTAAATCCAGACTGATTGATGTTGCTGGAAAATATGATCCCTATATATATATATATATTAATATATATATATATATATATATATATATATACAGGGATTTCAATAGACGCAGAATCCTGCGTTTTGACGCGAGCAAATTAAAAATGACTTGTTTTTGACGCAACCCTTTTTTGTGACGCGCGTCATTTTGACGCATCAAAAATTTGACCCGTGCGTCAGTCAGTTAACATCTCGAGTTACATGGTAATAAATCCCGCTGTGCTCCTATTAAATTGAAATTAATGTTTCAGTATTTAAAAATCAAGGGAATACCCCGGGAGTTGTTTATCTTATCTCATCTCTTCCAATACACATGTCACCGTCTAAATAGTGCATGCGCACTAACTGGGTAGCCGCAGCTACTACGTGATTATTGATTAACCATCCGATAATAGCAGGTTATTTTTGCAGACTTTGCAGACGGCACGGTTAAAAGAGAGTCGGCAAAAATAAGTAAAGAAAAAACAAAATTGATCTAATAATTGCGTAGATCTTCTATTAAGTCCAGCGAGTTTTGTCAGTTACGAGTAACACCCATCTTATATAAACTGGAATCACAGTTCATTTTTTTATACTTACAAGTCATAATAATACACATAAACATTAAGAAAACACATTTCCTTGATTAGTATATAAATTATCCGAGTAGAATTAAATTGCTATGTCATGACCTTCGACATTGTAAATGGCGGACATTTTGTAAATTAATATTCAACCCGCGTTCAATTCAAAAAATGGTGATTCAATAATGGAGAAAGCATAAACTGGATTTAACAAACATTTGATAAGGTTTGTTAAACCAGATAACAACAAGGAAAATTTGGATTATTAAAGTTTAACTACTACTGGTATAAGGCATTCTTAAGTGTATATATTTCGGACATGTATAGTATTCAGATAAACATTAATAGATATACTAGATGTTCCATTCATTTAGATAGTGTTTTTGTACAAATGCTATCATAGGGATGATGATAATTTAATAAGGATAAATATGTGATGAAAAGGTGCTACCGGTACATATCTTAATTTACTTAAATGTCTTAAAGGACTAAACTATGTTATGACAGGCTTTTTCCGCCCTATGCCACAGGTCCGAAATTCGGCCCCATTCCCAATGCAAATCTGGTTGTTTTTTTCCCAATTGAAAAAAAAATCCCAATGCCAAAAAAAAAATATTTATTTTTTTTTTAACCTTAAAATATACGAGTTAACCTGATCCAGTGTAGAAAATAGAAAGTATTGCATAATTAAATTATTTTTTGCCTTGAATTTGTTTTAAAAACTGTAAAATATGTTAATTATTATTTAAGACTTTCCTTATTTTCTTTTTTCACCTCAAAAAAGGTCAGGCCTTTTCCCTAAATTCAGATTAAAAACCTGCACTTATTACACATGTTCATAATATTTTGTAAAATTTTAATAATAAGTTATCAAAATAGTCGTTATTTACCAGTTAACAGCTTGTTTGAAATATAAGAAACACTTTTTACATGCGATAATTGAGCCAATTTTGTGATTAATTTTTTTCCCAAAATGGGGTTTTCACGACGCGAAATTCCCAAAATTCCAGTGTGGCATTTTCCCAAAATTGAGCGGAAAAAGCCTGTATGATGAAGTAGATTTTAATGAGCATTTATTGTTTTTACAAATAAACATAGTATAGTCATCGGCAGATAGAAATAATACAAGTTGTAAAATGAACATGTTTTGTTTTTGAAAAACTTAAAAGTCGATATTGTTTGCAAAAAGTATTATTATTTTGTCCTTATCTGTGTGTACCAATTCACAATTCAGTAAAATATGTTGTTTTATGTATCATGGTATTTTTATTTAATAAAGCAGTATAACTTTAAGATATTGTGTTACTCTTAGAGCATATTTTTATCTAAAAAAATGAATATTACAGACAAAAACACAATTAACGCGCTTCAAAATGACCCCAGCATTTTTCTATTTGACTCCTCAAAATTTCAGTCCAGGGGTCATTGACTCCTGGTTTTTAAAATCTATTGAAATCCCTGTATATATATATATAAACTCCATCAAGATACATGTTGGTCAATGCAAATTAACAGGCTTCCAATACAATTCCAACCTAGGTCTCTATGCAAGCTGTATCTAAAGTTCATAAAGATTGGTACAAGCAAACTGATGTTATTTACTTAACAAACCACCTATAATAATTTTAGTAACAGTAAATTTGGTCTTGACCCCACTAGAATCAAATACAATCCCAACCTTGGTCCCTATGCGTGCTTGCAAGATCATAACATCATCAAGATTGGTAAAAAACAAACAGGCACAAAAACACTTATATGATCCAGCTTACATGCCAGCATCCCTTCAATACCCCAATCTTTTTATTAGGATTTTAACTTTGTTGAGAACTAAGTTAAAACAAAATCATATCATAATTAAATTTAAATCCAAAATCTAACCTAACTGTAATACACAGTATATAGCAAAAGTTGAACATATCTGTATTGTTTTCTCATAACTAAGTGGCAGTGTGTTTTTTGGTCGATTTTGGGAGTCCTCAGATTCCATATGTTTTTTCCAAAATGATCACATAAAATTCCATATTGAAGGTGTCCATAAATACATGTATATTAAATAGTTTAATAAACAAAAAATAAACCTCAACTTTAGTTTATATCCCTATTCAGCTTTATTAGTGGAACCTTATATATTACAATATTGACAACAATCGCCATGTTAAAGTATTTGCAAGCAAAAAAAACAAACAAACAACAATTTCCCAGTTTAAGCCAAAACAACGTAATTTCCAAATCCAAATGGGCCCTTGCCCCATTCGCAAAATGGTAACAAAAACACAGCCCAGATTCAATCACAGCATATGAAGCATAATAAGTCTATAATATATAATATACACTACGCGACCCGTGATTTTTGCCGCGATTCTCGCATCACCGCAATCGATGCAACGTGACAAATTGCGGTGATTCCAAGCGACAAGAATATTGGGTGATGTCTCGGCGACCGTCGCGCGATGTATCTCGCTGTTACGCAATCAGCGCGAATCACCGCAAATCACCGCGAACCGCCGTGGTTCACCTTTTTAAGAGATTTACATTAAGGGTTACACTACATTACATGTACATGTAACATTTATGTATACACTTACATTATACATTGCAATAATAAAGCTTTTGTTGTTGTTGTATGCAATGGGCGTATTAGCTAAAATACTCCCGTTCCGACATGAACGTGATGAAGTAATGTCGGAAGCTTTAACGGCTCCAAATTAATATAACAGCGCAGAAAAATGATCATGCAATAATTATTTAACATAACATGTAAACATTATTAAACTAATTGCATCAGCAGAATGTTTATTAAAACTTACAATCAATTATATTCCAGGCCCGAATACACTACCACTGTTCAAATTCCATATTGTTGCAATATACATGTAGCGTAGCACTGTGTAAATTGAAAGTTGCATAGTGTTTCGTCATTGGTCGGTTATAAATACCTTGTTTCTCTACATGATATTTGATTTTGACGAAACTAATAATGTGGTAATTTACGAGAAATATGATATAAGTTTTCCATTTAAACTTTGATCTTACCGTGTGTGTTAATTGACGTTATTAATTATGTTAATACTTATTTTTGCATTTCATTAAGAATTATAACGTGTAGATCTAGCCCTTTTGTTAACAGTGTTTAGCAAAATATTCGTGCCTTAAGACACGGGAAATTGTTTAAGTAACACTTTCATTTAAAGGTTAAATGTAATCGGTAGATTACATCTAATTATTTGGACTAAAATATGCTATACTTATTTATTTTCTGTTTCAGGCTCCAATGCGGATAACTCGTGTTACTCGTGTTACTTTCAGAGCGTTGTACATACATTCACAATGCTTGATAAGCCGGAAATCGGAAATACATTACTGTTCTATTTTTAGGTACATGTTATTATGACATCGTGGTAAATAATTTGTTGTTATTACATCATTGCCTATATATTAAAGCCGTTAAACATTGTGTTTGTTTTGCTGGAAAAAAACACAGGAGTATATCAACGTAGCACTTAGCGTTCGCAGAGTTCAATAAATTTATGATGATGTATAATGTACATGCATTTCTCTGGGTTTTCACGCCAAAAACAAAAAACCCTCAACATTTGATTATTTAGTGTGTACTGTCCAGCGGGTGATAGTGTTTGTTCAAGTGTCTAATTGGCACTCTTTGTACGTGTTCAAACTGTGAAAAGATGTGACAATCACAGAAACAACAGGATGGCGCTGCCAATTAAGCGCGATAATGGATCAAAGGGCATTGACAAAAAATAACAGTTTTGATATATTTTTCGGCGTTTACTCAGATGGTCTCTCACAACAAAAAAACTATACAAGTCAAGGTATTATGTTTTACTTCTATCAGTAACGATACGGATACGGCGTGTTTGATTTGAATTGACTTTAAAAGAAATATCAAATTGTTGGCGACATAACTGTTTTAAAAATACCAAAGAAACATTTAACCGAAATCAACAGAATTCAATGTTCTCTGTGCTACGCAGTTTGTTTAAAAAATCAATACTTGCACACTCGTATACGTTGACCTTGTACAATGCCGCATAATTTTCGCGCTCTTTTGTCGGAAAATATACATGATGACTATATTGAAAGCATTTGTAAACGTCGTGTTAACATTAAAATATCGGAAGTGTGTTTCGGATTATAAATTTTTATTCTCATTTGGGAATTTAACGGAACATTTATACTTATGGTATATTTGTTTTGAATTGTATATTAATTTGTTACAACGCTTTACGTGTGAAAAATATGTTTTGATAATATTATGCATTAATAGCACAATTTCCAGAAGGAGAACGTTTTTTACATGAAGGCGTATGACGCAATATAACGTTTTTTGTAAGATCGTATTGTATCAATCTAAATTTAAATACGCTCGTCCAATGAAAGCTGTGTCCCACATTATGCGCTGTACTCTTTACACTTCTGAAAAATGGCGTAGTCATATGGTTGTTTTAATGAAATTCTCAAACATATTTACCGACATAAATGTCCAAGATTATTTTTTTGATGTTGGATTATCGGATAATTGTGAACATTAGAAGCGTTATGTACATGAATAAAGTTATCGATACGATTCGGTTTCTATGCATGAATTGGCGAGTCATCGTTGTCACTGCGATCACAGCGAATTGCGGCGAATCGCAGCGAATCACCACAACATTGAGGGGATTTAGCGCGAGGATTGTAAGGCACATATTACCATATGACTTGTTGACATAATTTTAAGACTATGAGTACCCATTATTCAAGTAAACCTGTCACTAATATCTTAGCAATATGCTAGAATAAATTACAAATCTGGACCACTGGAACAAAGACATTCACCATTAAGGGGTCAAACTATTTGTATAGTGTTACTGACTGTTTTCAAACTCCATTATTGTCAAGTGGACCACATATAGGTCTAAGGTGTATTAGTACAACTTAAATTGTTGACTTTGTTTTAAGACATGAGGGTTAAACAAACTGGCTTCTTTATCACAAGTATATGTAAGCTGCTATATCAATGATTTTAACAAGAGCTGTCAGAAGACAACATGCTAGACTATTCAAAGTTCTTGACAGAATAACGTAAGCCATCATGAGAAAATTGTTCATATTCAATAAGGTCAAGGTAATATAGTCATACTCTATGTGGAAGAGGACCATAATTGAAACATGTTGATCGCTTATGTTTTAAAGAAGTTTTACATTTATAGAGGTTTATTTTCCACAATCTATTGAACATTTGTACAGACATAAACCAAACTAATAAGAGAGTAAGGTTTTTTCATGTTTCATGTTTCGAACATTTTGTTTTCTTTTTATGTGTGTGTGGGGGGTGGAGAGGGGGGTATAATGTGGGGTGTGGTCATTTATTGGGGGGGATTCTGGGGTGGGGCGTGAGTGATGGTTTTGGTGGAGTCTGTTATGGTATGTCAGGTTAGTGTTGTTTTGTCAAAGTTTGAATCAAATCTGTACATAAATAAAGAAGTTATGGCAATTTTAGCAAAATTTAATAATTTGACATATCCAACTTGCCAGGTACAGTACCCTCATGAAAATAAGAAAGTATTTGAAGCTTGAAAGCAATAGCCTTGATACTTTAGAAGTAAAGTAGATCAAAACACAATATTTAACAAAATATTCAAAGTTACAAAATCAAACAAGAGGGCGAAGATGGCCCTAGTTCGCTCACCTGAGAGGAGTCGGTTCATTCAATCTTTACCAAACGTCAAACTTGACCTAGATATTGTCTAGACAAACATCTAACATCAGTATTGAACCAAAACTTTGGCGTATGGATTGTTTTTGTTTTTGTAAGATTTGACCTGGTGACCTATATTTTGAGTTACCCCCCCCCCCTTACCAAACATCAAACTTTGCTTACAAAAGTAAATATTATGACTAAGATTCATAAAATCTTAAAACAAAATTGTGACCCCTAGAGTGTTTACAAGGTCCATTTTGTATAAAATAATGAAAATTTGGACAATCTAAGGGCAATAATTATGGCATTAATTATGTGATTTTGCTCATTATCAAACTTGACTGAAATCTTTCAGCAACTTTGATAAAGAATGCTTGAGAAATGTGAATGCTAGAGTATTTACAAACCAAATGTGGACGGGCGGACAAAGACCAATCCTACAACCTCACCTGAGCAATCAGGTGAGCTAAAAAGTGTGTTTCATCGATCTGAGCCATTTGCCAACTTGTCCGAGAAATCAATAAAACCAATGTATTGACTAAGTTTCACGATGATATATAGTGTTTGATCACAAGGTTTCTCTCTAGTCACATAAGAAAAACTGCCCCACCCCCCTGGCAGCCATGTTTTTTTACTGATCTGGACCATTTGTGAATTCATCTGAGATATATATAAAACCAATCTTTTCACCACGTTTCAAGACAATTGGGCAAAAAAATGTGACTTCTATAGTGTTCACAAGCTTTTTTTACTGTATAAATATAAGAAAACTGCCCCCCCCCCCTTCGGCAGCCATGTTATTCAACTGACCAGAACCATTTTCAACCTCAACTCTCGTATCAAGGAAACAAATGTTCTGACCAAATTTCATGCAAATTGGGACAAAAATGTGACTTCTAGAGTGTTCACATGTTTTCACTATATACATATAGAGAAAAATGCCCCGCCCACTGGCGGCCATGTTTTTCACCAATCTAGACCATTTTCAAACTCGTCGAAGATATCAATAAAACCACTGTTTTGACCAACTTTCATGATGATTGGGCAAAAATTGTGACTTCTAGAGTCAGTGATTTTTTTTGCCCAAAATTACCGCCAATATTCGGCTGCTTCCCAATTGCAAAAAATGGCGTTTTTTCCCAAAAATCTGACCAAAATTTCCCCAAAAATGACCAAATTTTCCCAATTAAGCCAATAAGATAACAATGTCATTTAGCGTTAATTTCGTAGAACGAGTGCCGATCGAGCTTGTCGAGTCTTCGCCGAATGACACCTGACTTCAGAATGTTCGCGAATGTAGCCGAATACGATTTTACGTTGCTATCCACGCATCTCTCTCTATATTGCGGAGGATACCAACGATAGTCGATGTATCCCTATTGTTAACACCTGTTTTTACACACGTCCAAGATGGCGGCAAGCAGACGAGAAGTTTGCGATGAGCAGCGAAAATGATAAATAACACTAAAATTAACAGCGGATATCACATGGTTATAAGGAGATAATTTAATGTGTGTGTCAATTAACGCAAAGTTTGAGATGAACAACAACAAATATTTATTAGAAATGTTCACAGTGAATGTGCGTCACGGAAATCTGTGTTGGGAAATTGGAGTTCACAAAGTTAAAGCATTTAAGACGAGAACCGTTCAAAAATGGAAAGAGACAAACATGATTTGATTTATATGTTAGTGGATCTGTGTATATTCAGATTCATATGCATATTCTGCTTTATTATGTTTGTCACGCTGTATAGTTTGGTGAAATAGCATTGAACTGAGGATGTCAATTGTGCAAGATATTAAAAGGTAAACAAATGAAATGTATTATTTTAGCTCCATTTAATACAACATTAACACAGCAAGAACACAAAAGCGTGTTTGTTTATATTTGTTAATGTTTTCACCATATCATATTTTACTTTAAAAAAACATCCTGAATTAAATTCATACTCTTAAAGAGATTATGATTAAATCATAATGGTACATGTATATTGAAGAATCTATAGATTATTGCAAGTTTAATATGCATGTGGAAGGATATTAACTAAACGTTGTAAGAAGACATGAAAGCAACACTTTATTATATAAAAATGCTGTCAAACATGAACTTAGCAATTTTTATTCTGTTCTTATAATCATATTTATAATGTTTCCCAATGTCATGGTTTATCGCGCTATTTTTCCCAATTTCTTGGTTTATCGCGCTAATTTTCCCAATCCAAATGCCACAGACTGTAACAAAAAAAAGCCAAAAAAATCACTGACAGTGTTTACAAGGTTTCTCTATAGCCAAATAAGGAAAACTGCCCCACCCACCAACATATCATTAAGACAAATATTTTGACAAAGTTACATGAAGATTGGGCATTAAATGTGACTTCTACAGTGTTTACAAGGTTTTTATTTTTTTTGACCTAGTGACCTAGTTTTTGACCAAACATGACCCAGTTTCCAACTCAATCAAGATATCATTGGGACAAATCTTCTGACAAAGTTTCATGAAGATCGGACAATCAATGTGGCCTCTAAAGTGTTTACGAACAAATGTGGACGGACGGATGATAAACGGACGGACGTGCGACGGACATAGACCGGTCACAAAAGCTCACCTGAGCAATCAGGTGAGCTAAAAAAGGCCATAATTCCTTCAAAATGCCAACCAGAGCTATGCAACTTTTCCTGTACAGTCCCCTTATGATAGTTAGTGAGTGGTTCAATTCTGAAAGCAATAGCTATGATACTTAAGGAGTAAAGTGGACCAAAACACAAAACCAAATTTTCAATTTTCTAAATATAAAAGGGGCCATAATTCTGTCAAAATGACAGTCAGAGTTACATAACTTTACCAGCACAGTCCCTTAAATTATAGTTAGTAAGTGTTGCAAGTATGAAAGCCATAGCTTTGATACTTTAGGAATAAAGTGGACCTAAACACAAAAATTTACCAAATTTTCTATATTCACAGTGACCTTGACCTTTCACCTAGTGACCCAAAAATGAGTGTGGCATGTTTAACTCATCAAGGTGCATGTATATATGAAGTTTCAAATTTGTAGGTGGAAGCACTTTGATTTTAGAGCCTATGTGAATGTTTCATATTAGAGGTTACAGTGACCTTGAACTTTGACCTAGTGACCTGAAAATGGGTGTGGCGTGTAGAACTGATCAAGATGCATTTACATATGAAGTTTCAAAGTTGTAGGTTGAAGCACTTTGATTTTAGAGCCAATGTTAAGGTTTTAGCATGGCAGACGGCGGACGACGAGCTGGCTATGACAATACCTTGGATTTTCTACGAAAACAGTCGAGCTAAAAATCAGAGAATTAATTTATTGAACATCGAATTGATGCAAAAAGGTGCAATATTGTTTCTACTCTAAAATCTTGTATCAATGGAATTTTATCATTGTTGTGTCAAGTTGAATCAAGTTTGGATTTGACTATTAGTGTAACTATTAAAAGATTTGATACAATAACTGTCCAATAAGAGCGGTGGTATGATTCCCACTGAACACGCGTATATGGCCTGAGGCGATAATGAATGTATGTGCACTGCTCTTAGGCTATATCCATGATGATTTCATGCAACTTTTCTTAAAATCCAGATAATGTAAAAGTATTTTTAAAGTGTTGTTTTACCAATACAGAAGTGCAGTTGACAGCTTCACTTAGAAATTATGTGGACATTTTAATTGAGAGGACTAATAAAGGCATGGAATATGGATACATTCGGGTTATTTTAGTCGATTCAGGAATTTGAGTTGAAACCTATGTAACTATTTTTTATACCACAAAATGGGTATATTAAATATGCTTGTCTGATCAGGATATACAACTGTAGATATATCAATCTCATGGCATATTTGCATTTTTCTGAGATTGGTTAACAAAATGGAAGTGACATGTACATGTACGAGTAATGCCAGTCCAAGGGAGACCACTCAAAATTAAAATGTACCAAACTTCTCTATTTGTCCAGGAATTATAAGTTACATTGTAAATTGAGATTTACCATTCACTTCATGAAATTTAAGAAGTTCTTAATGTTTTTATAAAACTGAAATACATACTGCATATAATTTTAGACATAAACTAAAGAAATGAACATGTCTTAAACATGCTTTCATGTTGGTGGTAAATTTATGGATTTATAGAGAATACTAGGTCGGTGCCGAATAAAGCAAAGTTTATTTTAGGCTTAGAAAATCTGAACCACGAGCCTTGGCGAGTGGTTCAAATTTTTGTGCCGAGCAAAATAAACTTTGCTTTATTCGGCACCGACCTAGTATTCGATTTATCCCATCAATTTTCTAAGTTGTAAATTATTTTTTCAAAAATAGAATAGGAAAATCGAACTAAACGGAAAATCCCAAAGTTATTTTAAGCACACATTGTTTCATTATTTTAATCGTGCCGAGCCTAATACATTACAAAAAGATCAGTTACTAACCTGTTTTTCTGTTAATCATATAATAATCATAATCATCTACGTCCCAGATTTTTAAGAAATAATGAAAAAAACACAATAAACAACTGCAGCTTTAGCGTGAAAAAACATGCATTGTGTCATATGACGTGTTAATAATGATGTCACGAGTACGCGCACGTAATATTTGTAAATAATGTTTTTTTGCTTTTTGAGTTGCATTATGTGTTAAAAATATATTACATCTTCGTATCAAATTGTTTGTTTTGTTGAATCTGATTCGATTTTACTAAAAATGATTGCTTTATAGTTGATTCCGAGTAATATGACCATTCTCCGCCGCGCTTGACAGCTATATTTCAGCACTGCCGAAATAGAGGAAAATTTATTCCACAGTGGTTTATTTCGACAATGCACATCTGATGATGGGATAAAATGAAATACTCATTCAAAATAATATAACCCAGTTAATACAGGTGATAAATAACAGGCTTGATAAGGACCAACTTGCAACTAACAACATTGCAATGAATAATTCTCTATAATTACAATGTTCAACCCAAATTTACAACACACAGTATCCAATATGGATTCATTCTCAATTGGGTTAAAACTGTTAACACATGTCCAGTTTTTAAAACGTTTTTCCTGTGTTACCAAAACATGACAGGCAACACACATTTGACAGCAGACAATGACTGATGACAATAGCACACATCTAAGAACTTAACCTCAGTTGAGCATGCAATCTGTGATTGGGCTGCATGTCACTGAGGCTGCAGCTGTTATTGATAAGAATGTAATCTTACCTGACACGACTTGGCTTTTAATCTTCACTTCTTTATATTGAGGTTAGTGTGGGGTCAAGAGTTTGGTTTCCGTTACATTTCTGCTGCTTACTGTACTACTGTTCCAACAACAAACAAATCCACCTTGGCAGGATAGAGGTCATTTCAGGTCCAGTGTTTGCTTGTATTCCGTTTCTGCTGCTCACTAAAAAACTATCCCAACCACTGTCACTTCCACCTAAATAGGAGGGGACCGTTATAGTGTAAAGTGTTTGGCTCGAGTAACATTTCTGCTGGTAACTATATAACTGTTCCAACAACAGCTACTTCCACCTAGACAGGAGGGAGGTCCATAAATGTTCAGCATCTGGCTCAGGTTCTATTTCTCTTGCCTTCAATGCTTGCGCCCCTTGCTTGCCAAAGTGTCCTCTGTACATCAACTGAGTATTAGAAACAGACAAAATAATTAGCTCTGAATGAATTATTTCCCAAAAGGTAAACACAACTCTGTGAATACATATACTATGAATGCGTTAATACCTGTTCAGCCATAAAACACCTTATCAGGTGCTCAAAGTATGTATACATAAAAGCTGCGCCATGAGCGCATGATACGCCCGTCGTTCGCCAATGAAGTAGTAAGGTAATAAATAACCCTTTGAATCATTTTTTTACTTCAGTTTATTTGTATTTGAATACATGGTTTATTTTATAAGTACATGAGCATGGAAATCACGAAATTTTGACGAACAAAGTCCCATAACTCTGGAACGACAATTCAGAATTCCGTCAAAAACGAAAGGGGATCAGGGTTTATCAATATTAAGATTGTGTTGAAATTTGAAAAAAATCCATCGAAGGATATTTGAGCTACAGTAGGACATTCAATGAAATCACGAAATTTTGACGAACAAAGTCCCATAACTCTGGAACGACAATTCAGAATTCCGTCAAAAACGAAAGGGGATCAGGGTTTATCAATATTAAGATTGTGTTAAAATTTGAAGAAAATCTGTCAAAGGATATTTGACGTAGCGTACGACATTAACAGACGGACGGACGGACGGACGGACGGACGGACGGACAGACGGACGCGGGGTATACCATAATACGTCCCGTCATAGACGGGCGTATAAAAAATCATCTTATTGAAATCAACTAACCAACATTGCTACCTGATTTTGTTCGGGAGGAAGCGGGGAGTGCTTTTATCATAGCCACCGATATATTTCAATGTTTTTATTACAGGTTTGATAATTAAATTTTAATATAAAACTGAAATCAAATAATATGTATCTCAATCCCATGGGTTGCTATGTCTGCTTTACAATGCACATCAAGGATTGAAGATCTAGAGGTAAAGACAAGTGTAAAATTGCGATGTTATTAGAATGAAAAAAATGAAGCTTAAGGAAAATACTTGTGTTTTGTGTGTCCTTGGCTAATAAAGAGCCATATCAAAATTGTATTTATCAGTGGCGCTATTGTTTTGAGGTAAGTCACTTTGTTTCTTTTCATACTTTTTGTCCAGAACATAATTATGAAAAGTTAGTGTACATAGCGTGCTTTGCAAGATAATCACCCTTGTGATAAACTATTAAATGTCAGTCATCACATCGGATTCACTGAGTTTTATGAAAATATTTCTTTTCCGATTAGGAACATACATGTATAGAAAATGCTGAAAGTTAAGAAAGACAGTTGGCAAGCAAAAAAAAACAATGTTGCTGATTAAGAGTCAGTGAAGTTGAGTTGTTGAACATTTAATTGATGCAAAAAAGTGCAATATAATTTCTACTTTAAAATCTTGTATCAATGGATTTTTATCAGTGTTGTGTTACGTAGGATCTAGTTTGGATTTCATGATTGGTTCAAGAAAAATATGTTGTGGTTTATGTTTGTTATTGAAACAAAATGCTTCAAGTGTTGGTCTGTTGAATGCCAGTAATTTATGTTCATACGTTTCTGTCAAGGGAAATAATGCTTGTTGCTTTGGCATTATGCTTCCAGCACAACGATACGTGGAACAAGACAAAGGTGGAAATATGATACATAAAAACCAATTTAAATTGTAATGCACATTAGATTGTTTGACTACTATTTGTATATCCCCGTGAAATAAGAAATTATATTGTACATTAATTTAACTATAAATTAATATTGGCAAAATATATGGTTAAATTTATTAACTTTTAAACAATGATAATAAGACAATTAAACATATATACTGCAGATAATCATTAGCATACACATTTCTATTAAATTGATATAATAAATATTGTTCAATCAAATAGATATTATAAATTGAACAATCTCTATGAATACCTTTTATGTTCACATCATCACTTGGGATTCATGGGTCTGCATTTGACAGAAAAAGATATCCCCCAGTGGACAAATTACACTGACATATGTATACAATCAAAGTACTGACAGTACTGGTGTGAAGATGCTTTTGAAGAGGATTGATATAAAAGCATCTATTTAAGTTTATCTGTATCACCACAATTGTGTATGTGAGTACGAAAATTTTCGGTAGGAAAATAAATGCGTACAAAAATTTTGGATACAAAAATGCCCCAAAAAATGCCTACGAAAAAAGATTTGGTTACGAAAAAAAATGTGGGTAAGAAAAAAAAATTGGGAACAAGCAAAAATTTGGTTACAAGCAAAAATTTAGGTACAAAAAAAAAATTGATACAAAAAAATTTGGTACGAAAAATGTAGAGTACGAAAAAAAATTGGGGCTACGGGGAAGTAGTACCCGTGGGGAGCTTGATCCATTCCACGAAACTGGGAGGCGGTAAAACGTTTGTAGGTAATAACCAGGGATCATATTTTCCCGCAACATCAATCGGTCCATATATAAATGGGGAAAAGTATCCGAAAATGTGTATCCGAAATCATGACAAATTACGTTAAAATATAAACCATTGATTTTGCCATTCATAAAGGTGGTATAATACATATACAAGTAAATTTCCCTTAGGCATTTTTAATTTAAACGGAACGAGTTTTCTCAACTGGTCTTATCATTTGGTATTTCATTATTGTTTCGTGTGCTGTTTTATCAGACTTTTTTCATCGTTGTCAATATTATTAATCTGTGTAAGTCCAGGGGCGTTCCTGAGGCTATTTCAACTATACGCACGACCGAGCAGCGAAACTGCGAGTGGGGGTAGGTGCGGGAGGGGGTTCCCCCCTCCTGCTAGGGGGTTTTGGGGGGCCTCCCCCTAGAAAATTTGTAAAAATTCATTGCAGATGGTGCGTTTTGGTGTTATCTTTCAGCCACGTTTTGGCAATTTAATTCGTCAATTTCTTGCTTTAAAAAGACCGATAAAAGAAAAAAAAACTAAGCCCGTCATTATTTTCTGCTGAAACTGATTTTATGTGGGGTATTTGGTAAACAGAAAATTAAACTCTTTTTTAATTAAACTGTAAAAGAAACACTGTTGGAATGAAACAACAGCATGCTCGCTGAGTATTGAGCGAGCATGCTAAACTTTTATTTAACTCTATCAATAAAAACCAGTTTGGACTATGTGTATGGCACGCCTGAACCACAAAAAAGAGAAAAACTAAGTTTAAGTAACTTAAACTTAGTTTTTCACTACTTAAACTCAATTTAAGTAACTTAATTCGAATTAACGCTACTAAATGCATTAAGTAGTTAAGAAGAGTTATTTTCTATTTATGTGAGAAAAATGAATTAAGCAGAGAAAAACTTAGTTTAACTCGTTAAGTGCGCCCGAACAACAAAAATTGATTTTAATTACCGTTAAGTTACTTAAATTGCATTTAACGCTGCTTAAAATTAATTTAAGTGCTTTCGCATCGTTAATTGTATTTAATTATTACTTAAGAAATAAAATTTTTACTTAAGTTGAATTATTAATTATCGTTAAGTCAAAACTCGCGTCCGAAAATAAGCATATGAAACAAGCGTTTTGATTGGTTGTCAGGTTTGTTAATAAATTCAGGCCCGAGGTCGGAAGAAAAAGATTGCCATGTGGTACGAGCAAAAAATACAGATATTATAAATTTGGATTAGAATCTTAAGTCAGCTAAAATTTGTTTTAGTCTGGAATAACATTCAAAACACCCTTTCATCATCAAATTTTGCTGACAGTCAGTAACTATGCAATAAACATCAAAAACGATCCGCCCGTCTATATATTTCCGGGTCATATCGCATTTACCTGTAGTAATAACTTGTCTTGTATACGAGTAGTCATACCAGCTTGTATGTAGAAACTGGGACTATATTATATGTCCCAGGTAGAAATTAAAGATTATATCGTGTCACCGAATCCAACTTAATTATATTCTATACATGTAAATTTTGGCTTTGATTTTAGTATTTAAATGGAAAAAAAACAGTCTCCAGTATCTCAGTATTGGCAGTGAACTTATAAGTAAACAATCCCAAAAAGTACACATATCAGAAATTACCCAGGTGATATTTTAAGTCTGAGTGCACTATTGTCTTTTAAAATAATTTTAAATGTAAAAAAAGAAAAAAATGTACTGTTAACATATTATTTAGAAACATATCTAACTTAAGTGTTCTGATTTTTCCCCTTTAGAAATAAATAGTTTAGACAGAGACATATATTCAGTATATATTCCCAGTTTAGATATTAATTAAAAGAACTAATGTATGCATTTGTTAAATGTCATTCGTTCTTCCAAAATATTATCCTATATTGTTTGATGAGATTCAAAATAAACCTAATTAAGAATTTAATTGTTGTTTTAGTGCAGCAGTTAACAATTTATATTTTTTTATGAGTGTGTAAATATTGCAATGGTAACAAACGAATCCATAAACTCTTTCAAGAACACTGTCAGCTGTAGGTAAATGCGTGCGTTGTAACCGATCCATTGCAAAATTGTAAATGGCGGTAGAAGAATATCCTTTCCTGTTTACGTTTGTTACGACGTTTCTGATTGGCTTAGGTCTTCCGGATCATTAACTGACCAATCAAAACAATTCGACTTTACAACTTAAGTAAAATTCCTTACTAAAGTTGAATTCGTGTAACTAAAAACATATTTTAAGTAGAAAAACCTATTTTAACGCAACTTAATTGAAAATAGTACAATTGATAGAGAAAATCCTTGTTAAGTTGAATTAATTCAACTTAAGTAAGAAAATTACCATTAAGCACCGTTAATGCATTTTCGGTGTTTTAATTAGCGTTAACGCCGCGGGAACCACAAAAACTACTTAAATTCATTTTAAGCAGCGTTAATTCGAATTAAGTAACTTAAATTGAATTTAAGTAGAGAAAAACCTAGTTTAAGTAACTTAAACTTAGTTTTTCTCTTTTTTGTGGTTCAGGCGTGCCATATATGTGTAATTTATTAAAAAAAACAAACATCCTCTAATTTCACATAAAACACAGGTCCACTTTTATGTGCAATACTACACCCTGAAAAGTAATGCTTATCTTTGATCTATTCTTTGTGCAAAAATGTCGACCACATGCTCAGCGTTAATTTCTCTTTCCCTATATACATTAAGGAGTCCAAGTCCAGACAAGCGTTCCGTCCCCATTGTTCTTTGCACCTTCGTCTTGACCCTTCGCATTGTGGAAAACGATCTTTCTGCAGTTGCGGTGGAGACAGGCATAACGAAGAGCAGCATGAAGCATTTTCTGATGCTGGGGTATAGCTGCTCACTCGCAAAAGCTATGCTCTCTTCAAGTGTTTCAGCGGGGTCAAATCTACCCATTGCACACTTAAAATTAGTCGCAATCATGCACCGCGATTCAGGATTAACTTAAAATAAACCTTAATTAAAAGTTTAAGTGTTTGAGCTAGTTTTGGTATAAAGTTAAGATAATTATATTTTTCTACTGAAATAAAAAATAAACTAGGAAATGGTTATATTAGAAGAAAAAAAAGTAAAGTGAAAGGTTCTTGTGGGGTTCGAACCACTGCCCTTCAGGTCAAAAATGGGACAAAATGACGACCAGCTAATCGATTGCGCTACAGGGGCAAGTACTTCAGTACGTCATTGATTTTTAATATAGCTATATATGTATATAAACTAAATAGTGAAGAACAATTTCAAATAAATATACCTACAATAATTTCAATGAAAAAATAATTTGGACATTGCCTATCATTTTATCATGATTTGAACGTCCAGAAATGTGAAAATTCATAGAAATGCTAGATTTCAGAAATACATTTCAAATTCAAGAACGGGTAGATCTATAAATCGAGTCTTAATCGACATATCTTAAGGGAAATGTAAAGCTGTGGACATTTTCCCACTTATCTGTCAAAAGAGCTAGCTTCTGAGTATCATCTCATGTTTCGCTGACGCTATCTCTAAAACATCTGGATAAAGCGGAGCGTTCGCCGACATTTTTGAAAATTTGTGCCATGTAAACATAATCTGGTACCCGTGTCCGAATATTGCTTCACAAAAAAATTGAAGGGCGACAACACAGTCGTAGAGTAGAGTCTAGTGATTACTACCCCTCATCAGGGAAAAAATACTTATCTTCGTATGTTTGGAGTTAAGACTGTGTTGTGTTTTGAACCCACTGTTATTTTCTAAAAGTGGACCTCTTGTTTACATAATTATACCCCTAACCCCCCTAAGCCCTCACTTTTTATTGCATTTTTCGAGTTTTCATTTTTTCAAGTTTGAAACTGAATTATACGCACGTGCGTACTGCCGTATGCCTAGGTACGCCCCTGAAGTCTATACCGATGTTTTAAATTGTTGTCGACTCGATAATATCTTACAAACATGAACTGACCAAACAAATGTTTGTGCGTAGGTTAGCTACTGACAACAACAAACCAAATAATTAAGAAATAATTTGTTGTCAAATTACCCACGTACGATAGTTAAGATGCGTAGGGATTTAATCACGAGAGCGAAGAAATTGAAACCACGCATCTAATTTTCCGGTCGTGAGTTATTCAACAACAAAGTATAAAGTACACGAATTATTTGCATTCTAACACGGTTTTACTAAAGATTTATTCAATGTATATTATTTTTCTTGTGTACTATTTTATGTGAAGTTCCGCCCATAAAAATAACTTTCGGCTGTTCTGTCGATCAGATCCGCGACTTTCATTCACCGGATTATTACGCTGGTGGAAAATGTATCGGCATGTTTATTGCTTAGTTACAGCGCGTGCATTCGGACGCGTCTTTTCGGATGCGTCTTTAATCCGCTGTTCACAAGTTTTTGATTCTTGGTCTGACGTGCAAAAAAATGGTCCTGACCGGTTTAGAGACTGCAGCGAATGGTTTATCACACCTAATCGAGATAAGAATGTCATTAGGGTGAGTTAGCATGTACACTGTGTAATCGATTTCATGACATGGGAATTTTAATAGCAAACAGAATCGGACCGACTGTTTGGGATTTTCAATCGGTCTTTCATGACCCCAATCGGTCTAGGACCGACAAAACCGAAAAAAATATGATCCCTGGACTAATAACATTACTTTTCAGCATATGAATTCAAAACTTGACATGCTCTTTAATTACACCATGCTCTTTAATTTCACATGTATATCATACCAAACTTTATATTTCGTTGTTTCTTTTCCTAAGTTAATGATTCTATATGTGTACAGACCTGATTTCACATGCCCATGTGCATGAACATATAATTTTTCTCTTTTGATTATTTATTTCTCCAATTCAATAAGCTTAGACATGTTTGTTCGTTAAGTAAGGCAATAATGTCATGATGATTCCCGAAAGTAGGTATGAGCACATAGTCGTAAGAGCACTTGAATACGTGAGTTCGCCCATGAACACATGGTAAGGTTAACTAAATCTCCGCGATATGACCTAATATGTGTTTAAAACAGCAAACAATATCCAACAAACGAATAAATTATCAAACATAGTATGTGCACTGATGCGGCTCTGTATTTTCTGTTTGAAAAGTTTATTAAATATGCAAAATGAGAAAGCACGCATAAGAGCGAGTTTCATAGATATGTTACGGCTATTATGCTGTTTCCACTCATGATCCCGTTGCAAGTTAATTATACACGTTTTAATTCGCAATTTATTTACTGAATCTCGACAAATGTCAAATACAATACAGAAATTGCATAGTTGTTTCATTGATCTATAAACATAAAATGGATAAAATATAACTGATTTAAAATTAACAAACTGGTAAATTCCCTTCTCAAAAAAGTGTGTGAAATGTACGTTTTACGTACGTTTTGCGTGCGTTAAACGTGGGGGTATTGGCACTGCGTTTTTTGTGCGCTTTTTCTTACCTAGTGAGTTTTTAACAAAAACAAACAAACAAGAAAAGGTGCGCTTTTTGTGGATAAATGTGCGCTTTATGTGCGTTAAACGTGTGCTTTTTATAAGTGTGTTCAATGTGCGCTTTTATGTGCGTTAAACGTGCGCTTTTTATATAAGTGCGTTTTTGACTACCATTTATGTGTGTAAAATGTGCGCTTTTAAGTGCGTTAAATGTGCGCTTTTTGTGAGTTAAATGTGCGCTTTTTTTATTTAAAAAGCGCACATTTAACTCACAAAAAGCGCAGTTATAACCCACATAAAAGCGCACATGTGTGTTAAAGTGCGCTTTTATGTGCGTTAAATGTGCGTTAAACGTGCGCTTTTTTTAAGTGCGTTTTTGACAGCCATTTATGTGTGTAAAATGTGCGCTTTTAAGTGCGTTAAATGTGCGCTTTTTGTGAGTTAAATGTGCGCTTTTTTATTTAAAAAGCGCACATTTAACTCACAAAAAGCGCACATTTAACGCACGTTAAGCGCAGTTATAACCCACACAAAACGCACAATTAATGCACATAAATGGCAGCAAAAAACGCACTCACAAAAAGCACACATGTGCGTTAAAGGTGCATCTTTTGCCTTAACAGTTGATTCAATTATATGCTGTTAAAAGTTTTTTTAATTCAGATATGCAATAAAAACCAATAATTATATAAACATATATATTTGTGTATTTTAATAATTACAAGATAATTCAATTTTATACTTTAATGTACACCAACATTTTTTAACATACATGAGTATTTAAATATCAATGGCAATTTGATGAAATAAATATAAACATAATTTGATTATAAATAAACAAAAATTAATAGCATACTATAATAACATGTACAGTATATACACACGAACAGCTATATACATAAGAAAGATGCATATCAATCAAGGCCTTTCAGCATTTCTTTGAGGCAGCGGAGTGCAGCTCTCATCTTTCTCTCCAAGTCTGCCACCAGCCGGTCAAATTTCTTTGCAACTATTATACTGTCATGGCCTTTGCGCGATGCGTCTCGTGCATGATCTTATTTGATCAGGTCCTGAAAGATATTTTATAATGTAAGTGTTGAATATTGCTGTTATTGTAATCTTGTTGCTATAAAAATTATAAATTTAAATCAAAACTAGTTTGTTTGCTTGTTGTTTTTGGTTGTTTATTTTGCAATTTTAAACCCCTGATCACATGTGACTTAACGCTTTTCATAAATAAATACGTTTGATAGAAAATACTGTTCGAAAATGTACCAAGATACGTGGTCTCATTTTGCTGTGTGGACTGGTCGGAAGTGCGACACCTTTAAAATGCAATAACCAGTACCCTGTATAGTTTTACCTCTAAACAAATCCAGCTTTTCTTGGTCAAGGAGAGGGCGCGGTTTTCCCACTCCTGTTCTCCTCATGCCGGCCAGCTTGTGCAGGGTAAAACCTGGTATTCAAGTCCATACATCAGGTAGTCTCTCTTTTGCTCCCTTTTTTGGCAGGCGATGCGATGATGCACATTCTTTCCATGGGGTTTAACCTTTTAATTTAAAAGTTCTCATTTAATATGGGGGAAAAATCTGTTCATTAATGACCAAAAATAGGTATAAATAACTTAAAGATGACAATAACCATAAAATACAGCCATTATAATTCAAAAGGTGTTGTTTTTATTAGCCGGATTTTTTTCGAAAAAATCTCGGCTTATAGATTGATGTTGTCGGGCGGGCGGGCGGGCGGGCGGGCGGGGTGGCGGGGTGGCGGGGTGGCGGCGTGCTCGAAAATGTTAAAGTTCTTATTTCATGGTATAACTTTGGTATGCTTGGACCTAGAGTCTTCAAACTTGACATGAAGGTTGGCCAGGATTAACAGATGACCACTGGTCATTTCAAGGTCATTCATTTGAAGGTCAAGGTCACTGTGACCTTCAATATAAAAAATGTTAAAGTTGTTATAACTTTGGTATGCTTGGACCTAGAGTCTTGAAACTTGACAAGAAGGTTGGCCATAACTAGTTAGTAACCACTGGTCATTTCAAGGTCATTCATTTGAAGGTCAAGGTCACTGTGACCTTGAATGTAAAAATGTTAAAGTTCTTATTTCATGGTATAACTTTGGTATGCTTGGACCTAGAGTCTTCAAACTTGACATGAAGGTTGGCCAGGATTAACAGATGACCACTGGTCATTTCAAGGTCATTCATTTGAAGGTCAAGGTCACTGTGACCTTCAATATAAAAAATGTTAAAGTTGTTATAACTTTGGTATGCTTGGACCTAGAGTCTTGAAACTTGACATGAAGGTTGGCCATAACTAGTTAGTAACCACTGGTCATTTCAAGGTCATTCATTTGAAGGTCAAGGTCACTGTGACCTTGAATGTAAAAATGTTAAAGTTCTTATTTCATGGTATAACTTTGGTATGCTTGGACCTAGAGTCTTCAAACTTGACATGAAGGTTGGCCAGGATTAACAGATGACCACTGGTCATTTCAAGGTCATTCATTTGAAGGTGAAGGTCACTGTGACCTT
The DNA here is from genome assembly GCF_020536995.1 of Dreissena polymorpha. Taxonomy (NCBI): domain Eukaryota; kingdom Metazoa; phylum Mollusca; class Bivalvia; order Myida; family Dreissenidae; genus Dreissena; species Dreissena polymorpha. The sequence goes on from NC_068360.1 coordinate 50,889,591, forward strand.
CAATATAAAAATGTTAAAGTTGTTATAACTTTGGTATGCTTGGACCTAGAGTCTTGAAACTTGACATGAAGGTTGGCCAGAACTAGTAAGTAACCACTGGACATTTCAAGGTCATTCATTTGAAGGTCAAGGTCACTGTGACCTTGAATGTAAAAATGTTAAAGTTGTTATAACTTTGGTATGCTTGGACCTAGAGTCTTGAAACTTGACATGAAGGTTGGCCAGAACTAGTAAGTAACCACTGGACATTTCAAGGTCATTCATTTGAAGGTCAAGGTCACTGTGACCTTGAATGTAAAAATGTTAAAGTTGAGATCAAACTTTCCTAATTGTCAATTCAAGTTCATATTTGTGACCTTAAATGTTATTGTTGTTCATGTATATGCATGCATTCAAAACATAACACAAGGTTTGCTCATGCCTTGAAAAGTACTTACATTTCATTTTGACCTTTGAACAATATTTCAGTAATTTAAGTATTGCATTGACAAAAACACGAAAGGTACTTTCCTGTCATTTAAATCAAAAATCCGGCTTCAATGCGGTCATCTCCGACCGCGGAACTCTTGTTTAAAATTGCATTACATTTACTCATCCATTTACATTTCCCAGTGACAATACATAAATATGATAATGATCATAACTAATTCAATAAACTAAATAAAAAAGGGATGCAGAATTGAAAATACGAACCTGTTACAAAAGACTGTTCTTCAGTATTCCAAAAATACAGGCAGTTGTTGAACTAGACCATATCACTTTATATGTCTTTAACCACCCACTTTTAATCTCCTTTATTGTTGATTTACACATTGTAGTAAATACACTTTTTTTTCATCACACAATACTTCATGCTGAAAGTATTTCAAGACATTTTACACTAGAATAATAAGTCTTAATTCTAGCTTCTAAAGTCAGTTGCTGATGCTGCTTGTTTTCAAAAATAACTTCCTATCTGTGGTTCTCAAATAGATGGTGCCTGAACAAATCAAAAGTATATCAACACCCCTTAGTTAGGCTTAGATGGAGGACTGATAGGGACTGGCTATTCTCTTATCTGATACCATGCTGTGTCATGCTAAGCCAAAAATTGCATAATTTGAGAAATACTGATAAGGCAGTAATTTCAACACCAAAATATTTATTGAATAATACACAGCACCCTTAACACAATATATTTAATTGTAAATATTTAAATATAACATGCTGAATGGTTTTAGCAAATAATATTAATAGTATAAATATTATTTTAATTGCCTTTTAAAATGTATGTTTATGGTCAATGTGGTAGACATTAATTGTATTAGGGTATAAATATCAGTATAAGAAAGTTCAAATACTTATGTTGAGGAAATATAATTGATACTATCAAGCCCACATAATACTTTTGACACTTTCAATATTTTTAATTAGTTACACACAGTCTGATTTAGGTGGAAATTTTTAGAAATGTTTGAGATTAAAACGTAAGCAATAGGTATGCATTGAAATTGTATGATAAAGTATGTAACCATTAAACAGGTTAATATGGACAACCAGTAATTATTCAAACTGCCCCTTATATTATTACAGGTTACTGAGATATATGTCTATGTTTAATCATTTGTTGTAAATAAATTGTTAGAGCCTGCAACAATTTTGTTTCTTGTTCAATTTCTGTACAACATTTGCTAAACGGTTGTTAAAGATGCACTTTTTAAGAAGTGTGTTAAACATGTGTCTTTTTAGATACATCCTTTTAAAACAGATCATATGATTAAAACGCACTTATGAAATAAAAGACTAACTTATGCTTAAAAAAGACGCACATCAAAATGGAAAAACGCACTTTTGTGAGAAAAAGCCCACATCTGTAAACCTTAAAACACACTTCTTAGATAAAAGACGCACTTCCTAAATAAAAGACGCACTTCTTAGATAAAAAACACACATTTTGCTCACATCTACACTCAAAAGCGCACTTACAGATGAAGAAAACACACAAAAAACGCACTTTTTCACTAAAATAACGCACTTGAAAAGCAAAATGCACAAAAAGCTCACTTAAATGCACTTTTGAACACTGAAAACGCACATATTAACAAAAAACACACAATTAACGCACTTTTAAGTGCGCTAAATGTGTGTTTTGGTAAAAAGTGCGTTTTTATTTGACAAGGGTTAGCAGAAACAATTTCAAGAGGTCCTGACCAAGTATAGCAAACATGAGGGTTAGATACACCTGTAATTAAACCACAGGGCTTAACACTAAGGCACGTCCGAACGACATTCACTGCCTGTACCTAGGTCCGGGCTAGCCAATGTCCCAGGAACATGCCCGACCGGTCGTGTGTATTTTGGGCGGGATTATGTGTCCTATATCAATAAACTGCGTTTAAAATAAGCTTTTCAAAGATGCAAAAATCTTAATACAGTATGATCAGATGACAATTAAATCCCAGAGTGAAGTCGGAGACAAAAAACGGATCGTAACTTGAAATAGATTTGGACCCCCCTGATTGCAGTCAAAAAGAGGCCGACAATTCAGAATTTCCCCGGCGGTTTTCCTGGTAAAACACGTCAGTACCTATTTTTAAACGGAATTCCGCTAGATACGGTTTTTGATTGGTTTCCTGGAAGTGACGTGTTTTCTCGATAAAAATACGTTTTAAACTAAAAGCCGGGATTGCCCTGATCGTCCGGGATCGATGAAGGTATACAACTCGACATTAACACAAAGTTACTGTAAAATTATTAGTCATTTATCAATTTTAAATCATTTTAATTTGTTTGATCTATTAGAAGTGTTTTGACAATCTTTTTTACGCAATTCAATTAGCAAAACTAATATTAATGGTCCATCCCGGCTTTTGGTAGAGAGTTAACCCTGTACAATTGTTACTACTACCGTAACACGTTATTTTGCGACACCTAAGATTCACATACCATTTGTTGTCAGACGGCAACCGCGGCAATCTATGTAAATAAAAAGTTTTAACGTTTCATGTAGTTGTTTAAATTTGGCTTTACGGGTGGGGATGGGGGTTCCTCGGATAAGAAAAGAAAAGGAAAGGAGGAAAGAAAGAGAAAGTATTAGGGAAAAAAACAAGGAACTTTCTCCCGAAATGGCGTGAAGATTACAAATAGATGTCTTAAGTAGATGAATATTGAATTCATTAGCATTAGTAAGGCAAGCTAAAGAGAATGATTGAATCATAATTGCGCATCTCCACGCACAAGAAAATACAAGTTGAATGATAAATATAAAGGTTTTGATGATACTTGGGTCAGGGCACATGAAAGATTTGTCAGGGCTAGTAGGTTCTGCATTTACTAGCCCGAATGGGCTAGTTGAAAAAAAAGTTAGTGTTAAGCCCTGTTACCATTTCCCTCTTATCGAGATACTACTATTTCAGTAGTGTTTTTTCTCAGCTTGAAATCAAAACTGTGTTCATCGATAGTCAATTAAGTCTGCCCCTGACGATTTAGTGACCGAGTAGAGACCCACCCTGAAATTATGCAAGATAGATATTAATGCGTAATTGTAACTAGGCAACACTATAATATGTGTCTATGTGTCGTTTGAACATGCAGAGAGTAGTCTGGAATTCCTTCAACTGAACAGTGTTACAATTTACATGTATATTATTTTCGCTGTGCACAGACGCAGTGATGTGGCCGTAGTTCAGAGGATTTCTCTCAAATCAACCACTTAAATATTTGAATGTATTCAATCGTGTCTGATGGTGTTATGTTTATGAAATAGTCATTAAAGATGAAAAGCTGGGTAAAAATCAGCAACTCAGAAAAAGCGCATTAGTGTTCTATACTGATGTTATTAAAGGGTAAGGGACTGGTTAACACCGTGTGAACTGCTAAAGTAACAAGTAATGCATAAACAACAAAGTATCGGTCAACAGCGCCATCTTTATGACTACTTAATTCATGAGTAAAAAGTATTGCTCGCGGATTTATTTTTCATTTATTTTCATCAATTATCTTTTTGTATAATTTGAAATAGTTTATGGTGTCAAAAAGATAAAAGTTTTCTAAAGGGAATATATATCATGAAATACTTAGTGTTATAGGTGTCATCAATATTCCAACAATTTTAATATAATAACCTTTTTTCCTATCTATTCATCCAACCCTATAATTTCGGTCACCCCCTTATTTTGGTAATTATGACATATTTCTGATAAAACTTAAGTAAGTTATGCTTATTTAAAAATATTTATAACATAGACGTTGTATTTTGGTTAAAAACATGTGAATTTTAGATTTTTTTAGGGAAAAATTAAGTTTAGGTAAAAATTAAGTAAACTCAGCTACACATGCTGTGTAAACACCAATAACTCTGAAAATATTCATTTTGAAACAGTATTTTTGTGTTTTTTAGTCTTTAAGCATATTTATTTAATGATAAATATCCAAAATACTTCAAAAGTTTTATGTTTTCCTACAAAAATGATGACTAAACAGATAGATAGGAAAGATACCAACAAATCAGGGGGCCGTTTCATCAATAATTACGTATTTTTATACGATCGTAAATTATGTATCGAGATTAATGTAGTCGTTTACGATTTTACATAAACTCCGTTTCATCAACGAAATCGTAAATGCAACATACATAAAATACGACTACTTAAATATACGTATTTTGTAACCGAAAAAAATAGTGACACAGTCTGAAAAATTGCATGACGTAATTTTCGCGCGTTCTGTCAGCTAAGGCAAACATCGCACAAAAAAACATACTCCTATAAATATGAGGTCGATTTACGTCTAATTATTTGGACTAACAAAACATTAAGCAATGAAAATTATCTATAATTCTCACTGATAATTTTTATTGTTTGAAATAGTGAAATTATCCGTTTTAATCCACCGATATTTCTCTATAAACCACCGGAAAGCATTAAATAAATATCATTGTCCACAATAATTTATTATAGTGTTGATTCACAAGATGTAAATAATCAACATTGATTTATATTGCTTTCTCTGCAAAACTGTGTTACATGTAAAGATCACAAATGCAGTTTTCATTTCTTTGTTTTTCCAGAAAAGAAAATGTTATTACTGGCTGAAGGACCAAAATTGAATGGACAGAGAACACGGTTGACAAAACTCAAACAGAAGTTGTGTCACTCAGCTACATTAAAACATAAAACTGAAGGCAGAAGCAACAAATAGTAATTATTTATTTTTTCTATAGATTATAGTAAAGCTGACTGCTAATTATTTCATACAATGAAAATGTAACAATTTATGTTTTCAATTTAAAGATGGGCTGTTTTCGGAGAAAACCCAAGGTATTGTCATAGCCAGCGTGTTGTGTCGTCCGTGTCATGCTCAAACCTTAACATTTTGTCAATGTATTGAACTTTGGCCATAAAATCAAAGTGCTTCCACCTATAACTTTGAAACTTAATATGCAGCTCCACCTTGACGAGTTCTACACGCCTCACCCATATTTAGGTCACTAGGTCAAAGGTGAAGGACCTTAAAATAATTCTGACAAGCTTTTATTCGTTAAAAAATGCACCCGTAGCCGAGCGTTCACACCTGTTATGCGGTGCTCTTGTTTTTCATTGTACATTTGTACTCTGTTTTATGGGGATAAAGTATTGCTGCATTTTTTCATTTAACTTTATTACCGGTAACCTATTTACCAGGGTATGAACTTGTGTGTCAAGGTATTTTTTATTTAATTCTTTCGACATCCATGTACTTAAAAAAGAAATTGGAATGTAGAGCATTAGTGTCACACACAAATGTTGAGTTTAAGTTCAGAAAGCTAGGTTAATTTTGCAATACAAAAAACAACTTTCAGAAACAAAACCAGGTCATGTAGGCATGCTAACTTATTATGACCATAGTGTCATATGTTGTGTATTTAATATTTAGTTCTGTTAAATGTATAAACTAGTAAATTTATCTGCTTGCAGCAACATGTGAAGAATGAAGCAACAGCGTAATAAAACTCGGGAGGAGATGTTTATGGCATCAAGGGAAAGATATGCCATTCAGAGGGACATAAGCAATAATCATGAGGAACTGGTTTCTCTTTAAAAAAAAAATGAAATTCTTAATTGCTCAATTGTTTCTGGAACTTTTAATTGATTTTACATGTGATGGTGTTCAGTGAGTCTATGAAACTTATTATTACACATACTATCATGTAAGATATAAATTGTCATATGAATTATAATACCATGCCCAGTTAATATATTGTACTTCCTGATTAATAATAAATATTTGTTAATGTTCTTTGAGTTTTATTCATTGAAAACTAGTGTCATAGCAACTGTTATCAAATACCATAAACATTATTATCATAAACATTTCAATAAAAATACAAAAAAAATGCACAGGTAAACAACATTTTTTAACGGTAGATGACTAAATAATTGAACAGAGAATCATAAAGGGGTAAAGTTTAGTAAATACATTCGGAAACAATCTAATATACTGGAAAACTTCTATTTTTTTATGACAATAATATCCATATTTATAGACAGCACACTTATTATTATAAAGTACCGTTACATTTACAAGCCCACTTTTTATGCCCCCCTTCAAAGAAGAGGGGGTATATTGTTTTGCTTGGTCGGTCTGTCCACCAGATGGTTTCCGGATGTTAGATAACTCAAGAAATCTTAGGCCTAGGATCATGAAACTTCATAGGTAGATTAATCATGACTGGCAGATGACCCCTATTGATTGTCAGGTCACTAAGTCAAAGGTCAAGGTCACAGTGAGTTGAAACAGTAAAATGATTTCCAGATGATGAATTAAGAATGCTTACGCCTAGGATCATGAAACTTCATAGGTACATTGATAATGACTTGCAGATGACCCCTATTGATTTTCAGGTCACTTGGTCAAATGTCAAGGTCACGGTGACTCAAAATAGTAAAATGGTTTCCGGATGGTAACTCAAGAATGCAAACAGCTAGGATTATGAAACTTCATAGGTACATTGATCATGTCTGGCAGATGACTCCTATTGATTTTCAGGTCACTAAGTCAAAGGTCAAGTTCACAGTGACAAAAAACGTATTCACACAATGACTGCCACTACAACTGACAGCCCAAATGGGGGGCATGCATGTTTTACTAACAGCCCTTGTTTTAATGTGGCTTTGAGAATGTTCATTACAGAGAACACCTTTTAGAGCGAAAGTCAGTGGGTAAAATATCACTTGAATAATTGTTAATAGGGAAAAGTACCTTGAGTATATGATCTTTCCTGGAGCTCAGATAACTGTTCAATATTCAAGGGACCTTTTCCAGTTTTGGTAAATTGACTAAATTAAAAAAAATAAGTTTAAGATTCGCAAACTTTTGTTATAGTTATGATATTTGTGAGGAAACAGTAATACTGAACATTTACCATGCTCTAAAATATCCATTATATGCAACTTTTGACGATTTAAAAACTTGAAAATTTTAAAGCGTTGCAACTATCTGCTGCAACACTCGACGATTGAATAATTTGTAGAGTTCTGTTGTTGTCGTAATATTTTGTGACACGATGAGGATTGCTTATATAAAGTGTAAAATACATCACTCATTGTATCAACATGGACGGACAAGTGGTCTTAGTGTGAGGCTTTTACTTCAGGGGTCAGTGGTTTGAGCCCTGTAGGAGTTACTTTTTATCTTTCTTTAATTGTTTTCTTTTTTTACTGGAGCTTTTTAGATCCAGTGTTTACATGTATCAATATAAGTGTTTAATGAAAAACTTGGATATCTGCCAAAATTTAGGAAAAGTTCCCTTTAAAATAAATATTAAATCAAGCACTTGGTAATACCTAACACAAAACTTTTTTTATTGGTCCTCAGAACATTGACATTTTTTACTTTCACAAACCTATAACCTTGAAGTAAATATTAGACAAATTATGCATACACAATTATAAAACATGCAAACATCAGCTGTTGTAACTATTGTGTCTAGACGACCAGGAATACCAATCCTTCCAAATCAGCTATGACACAACTTTACGCCATTTGGCTGAGTAGTGTAGCTCTGCCTATTCAGAGAAGACTCAAGCCATCTATCACTTTATAACATTTATAACTATAAATTTTTAACACATTTTATGAAACAGTTTGATCAGCTGCTGCCTCTTATCACATGCTGCTCGATGTACTGGTGTGTTGTTCATAACTTCCGGTTCCATCACATTTCCAACCAATTCCTCTATCAGTGGAACGTTTGAATCCAGACACAGGTTATGCAGGGGCATGTACACAGTTGATATTTCACAGCACTTATTGGACTTGAAAGGCCAACATCCACCAGTGGCATGCAGATATCTAAACAAATATCAAAAGTATTTCTTTAACATAGACATTTGTCTAAGTGACTAAATTGTCCTGATACCATTGACATTAATTTAATTTCAATATAAATTATATATAATATATAGCCTACAAAACACTTTATTTGTGCCTGTATTCACTATTAATGCACAATATCATTTAAATGCACTAGTAAACAATATTTCATACAAAGAGTCTGAGGATAAGCAAAATGAATTTTTAAGATTTAAAATAAAATGAATAAATCATCAGTTTATTTAAACGGACATTTTTTTATGAAACATCATATTCACACATGCAAACAACCCTCAGTTATTATAAAAGTTAATTTACATATAAATTCTAAAATTTTATTATTAAAGTTGTACGTTATCAAGCTTTAGAAGTTACGTTTGATTTAAGACACTGTAAGAAAGAGATTGGCACTAATACTTCATTTAAATACTGTGTGGTAAGTTGATCTCGCACTAATAAGACTTATATTTCACAACCTATATAATATGTTACCAATCTCGTGACTTCAACACTCCAAATGCCCTTTCTACTACCCACCCTCTACATAGATGGTCATTGTAGGCCTGTTCCGCAGCTTGGGAGGGATGAGGTTAAGGGGTCATAAGGTTAGTCCTTAACGGATACCCACTATCTCCCAGCAGATGACCCTCATCATTGGTGCTCAGATATTGCTGTAAATTGAAATATTTTATTGGGCAGTTGCTTTGTCTTTGATAAAACAGCAGTCCACAGTTAATATTGTTAGATTAAGGTAGGAAAGCATCTCAATAATTTTCACAAAACTAGCTTAAGTATTATCAAATCACTATATTTTAGTTACCTAGATGAAATAATGTAACTTAAGACAATATTTAAAGATAATACTGATAGCTGCATTGGCTAACACATAAAAGAATAAAAGCTTGATCACACAGTGCTAATGGTGCTTATTGTGGTAGTTAATGATTTTTGCGCATGTACGTAACTATTAGAAGTCAAAGATGATAAGCATTACGCTTATTTCAACCTTTTCTGGTATTTATCTGCTTTTATACCAAATTTAATGATAAGGTAATGAATCATAATACTGTATTTACATTTACCTCATGCTGGCGTCAGCAACAGCCTGCACATTAATGGCATGGAATCCTCAGTAAACATCTCCCTTGGCAATATGCAATATGCCAAAATCTATAAAAAAATAAAAGTTATTCATTAACATGAAAGTGCTCATCATTTCATGTTCACATTACCAACACAAAAGGGAGGAATGCAGAAAAGGAGTAAATAAATAAAAAAGCCCCATCAATATGCACGAAATAAATTTTTTGGATGGGGGGGTGCATATTTATAGCACTGCAGAATTGAATTAGACAAATAAATAAATTGTAATCAAATGGAAACAATATAGAAATAATTAAGGTAATTGTTCTGCAATTATTAAAGACATAAGGTACAATCTACTTTACTCACGCTCGATTGGTTATTCACAGCTTGGGTACTACTTACATGTACCCCTGGTATCATTAAGCATACTTGCATGTACCTCGGGTAAGGTTAATATACTTAAACGTACCCGGTCCTTATTAGACTGTACCCGAGTTGTATTCCAGCCCAAAATTCGATGTGGTACAGTGCACTACAGATAAATGTAAAGCCATATTGTTTATCTAAATTAAACTTACCTTTTAAAAAAACTGCATCAATATGCTTTTTGAGTATAAATTTCGATGATATAAAGACTATTTGAGAAAAAAAATGACATTAATGTGAATATAATTAAAAAAATTAAGCCTACAACAACCCATTTAGCATTAAATTTCCGGCTATATTAAAGTATATTAACTGTAACAGGGTTAGCTCTACATGTAAGTATACTTAAAGAGTACCCGGGGTACAGGTAAGTAGTATCCGAACTGACAATGACCAATCGAACAACATTGTAATCAAATGAGAACAATATAGAAACAATTAAGGTGATTTTTCTACAATAATTTAATACATTAGGTACCATTACTCAGCATCTACTTAACTCACCAATACAATAACTTGTTTAAAAATAGCAAACACAAACAATATCATGATGTCATATTCATTTTCATGATCACGATGTTATAATCAACAATTTCGAGGTAAAGTATTGTTCAATCATAACATTTGGAAGTAGAACAACTACAAGTTCAACATTAGCGGGTTAGGTAAATCAGTCTGCACTTAAAGTCATCGATAAGTACACGTCGACACAAAATAGAATGAGTTTAACATAAAGTCATTTGTAAAGAAACACAACAATAAATGCTTAAACTAATAACGGTAATCATCGAATGCTTTTATTAAGAAAAGATTCAACAATTACTTATTCTTCAACCATTTTGCAAAATCCGAGTTGTCAAATGCTAAGTAAACAAAGGGCAACTACTCTAAAGTTTTTGGGTTAAATGCTACTTATTTGCTATTTGAAAATAAATACAATTTTATAATTATACTTGTTTAAATCAATGATTTCTTCGCCTTATTTACATACCTAAGCGACGGAATGAAAGGGATGAGCTCGCTGGCAAGTTGGTGCTATGTCTTCCCCGATCAAAACCAAAAATCGCTCTATTCCCAGGGTTTTTTTTGGCCCGATTTTATTGCCGAAATTCGGCTATGTTCCCAATCCCAAAAAGTATACTTTATTCCCAAAATGTGGCAAAAATTTCCCAATTTTTTTTTTTTTTAGAAAGATGTCTAATGTATATTTTATCTCGTTTTTAATTCAATTACATCTAACAAAGTATTATATGATTTTGTTCTTTTAATTTGAATGATTATAAAGGGTTATATCAAATTTAGTTTTTCCCTAATCAGTGGACTTTTCGTGTGGAAAAAAAAAGCTAATTAATTTATTTTCCCAATTTCATGAAAATGCCGATAAAATTCCCAATTCCAAAGCCATGGGCTATCTTCCCAAAAAGTGGAAAAAAAACCCTGATTCCGCCCTTACTTAGACGATATATCGAAGCAATGTTCTCATCTCTTAGGTTTTCGAGAACAATTCTCTCCCTTAAAAGCCTTGGCATTGGTAATTGTTCGTCTCCTGCCATCGTGGATGACAAAAACGACCGCCATTACCTTAATTTACGAGTGCCCTTACCCAGTCGTAAATTTATGTATGAAATTTATGTAATTTTAATTTACGATTTGCTTGATGAAACGCGATTTCATTGAAACATCGTAATTTATGTAAATCGTAATTTACAACTAGTTGTAAATCATTGATGAAACGGCTCTCTGGGTTGCTAGGGTGCTCACCTAGAATCGGCCTGTTACTAAGGAAATATGTGCGTTGTAAATTATTTTGCCATACTTTTTTGGGGAAGATAAAATATGTTTAATTAAATGTCTCACTTGTGCTGAAAATCTTTTCTTTTAGTAGAAAAAGTCAATTTCACTCTTAAGTGGCCGAATATACAGGAGAAGAGGCTATAATGCTGATTGCAAATTTTCTTTGATTATAAACTAATTCTCATTACATACAGTTTTTTTAATATTTTCTATGCTTTCAGAACGTTTAAACTAATTCTCATTATATACAGTTTTTATAATATTTTCTATGCTTTCCGAAAGTTTTAAATCAACATTTTGTTGTTTTTTGTGTCTAAGTTATCTTTATAACATAATTAGGGTGATTAACAGTGCACATACAGGCTTTTTCCGCCCTATGCTACGGGTCCGAAATTCGGCCCCATTCCCAATGCAAATCTGGTTGTTTTTTTCCCAATTGAAAAAAAATATTCCCAATTCCAAAAAAAAAATTTTTTTTTTTAACTTTAAATATACAAGTTAACCTGATCCGGTGTAGAAAATAGAAAGTGTTGCATAATAAAATTATCTGTTGCCTTGAATTTGTTTTAAAAACTGTAAAATATGTTAATGATTTTTTAAGACTTTCCTTATTTTCCTCAAAATCCGGCCCTTCGCACGATTTTTTTTCACCTCAAAAAAGGCCAGGCCTTTTCCCCAAATTCAGATTAAAAAACCTGCACTTATCTCACATGTTCATAATACTTTGTAAAATTTTAATAATAAGTTATCAAAATAGTCGTTATTTACCAGTTAATGGCTTCTTTGAAATATAAGAAACCCTATTTACATGCGATAATTTTTCCCAATTGAGCCAATTTTGCTAATAATTTTTTTCCCAAAATGCGGGTTTTCACGAAGCGAAATTCCCAAATTTCCAGTGTGGCGTATTCCCAAAATGGAGCGGAAAAAGCCTGACATACATCTTGACCATTCATAAAGACACACTTGCTCTAAATGTGAATGGGTGGTATTAATTTCAATCTTGCATTTAAAAAAGCAATAACCTAATTTTGAAAAATGGGTTGCGTCTAAGATAATGCAATGGCGAACAACTTTGTTGCCTACATCGCATTGATTAATGTCAACAAAATCATCGATATATAATGAGGCCCATTTCTGCACTTGGTCACATAACGATATTTAAAGAAAAGGGGAGCAACTCATTCATCTTTCTTGACACAATGTACAGTTTACTATTCATTTTTTGAGAAATTGACATTGCAGGAATAAGACCATCGTAAATTTATAGTAATTGAATAGTAATGCATGTAAGAAACACATATTTACCTTTTTCATTGCATTATAGGTGTTATATTCGTTACTAAAATGCATGTTTCATGTGCATTCACAAAATGCGTTGTCAAACGCCGCCATCTTAGGTTACATTCAACTAAAACATCGAGCATCCCTCTGTAGTGCGTAATTTCTAAAGAGTTATTTTACTCTTCCTGCATAACAGCCATTTAACACTATAAGACTTGTAGTGTGTGGCTATTTCTAACATCCTATATGTGTATTGATTATTTTGATGACGTCAAATGCATTCTAAAATTAAAAAATGAACAAGAAATGTTTTAATTTGCGTTTTCTGTTGTATGGGGCTTTTGTCGAAATTTGCTTTGTCGAAATATGGCTGCCAAAACGATGTTTGTACTGGTGTCTGCATTCGTATGACGTGCCCTTTTATTGAAATTAATGAAAAACAACATATCGATCTTTAAAATTATACCAGGCTTGCAATAGGAGAAAGAAAGGCTTGAAAATTGCTACAAAAAGTTTGCAGTATTATAATGCGATCCTTTCGGAATCGGAATTAGTGTAATTTAAATGGTAAAAACACATATACTGGAATGTTAATGTTGCAGAAATTCATCTAAAAATTATGTTTAATGATTGTTCGACCATTGGAGTGCTAGACAATATGAGAGATGTGAATATTAGGTCCAAGATGAGTGGGCATGTAAGGGATGGGAAGTGCATTCGACTGGGAAGAATAAGTGTTAAATTTCCGAATTACCTTACTAGCAAATACGATGATCTTCATATATTTAAATTTCAGATGGCGAACAAGATATCAAAATACACAATGACACGCATGTATTCCATTAACGCCATTGTCTCCTGTTTCGTAGGCTTGATCTTTTATCCCTAAGCCACATATTTAAGCCATATATTGCGTTACAATCAGTGGCAGTCTTGCTCTATGCTGGAAGGATGTTAGCACACCGTTCAGAACTTTATTTGTTCAAATATCTCAAGTTATTGAAATATATGCGAAAAAATCTTTAGTGCATAAGAGACAAATGCTATTGCAGTCATTGCAGTTTGTGCCGATACATCCTTTAATACGTCTGAACACGGAGCGTATATTGAGTCATCTAGATTCCGTGGTCTGAACTCGGTGACAAAATTTCACGTTGCGTAAAGCATAACCGTGCATAACCGTGCAGTACACAATGCATTTTTAAACAAGAACACATACTTTTTAAATAAAGTAATAATGATTTATTTCACACTGCAATAAGCAGCATTAAAATATGTCATTTATGCATTCGTTGAAATTCTTTAGAATAATTGTTTTATAAAAGTTATTTTTAAAAATGCACCGATTACCGGCGTGTTTACATCCATAAACGTTTGATTGGGAACCCAACAAAGCCACGTGATCCTGCACCCTGGTATTGATGAAATACTCAATGCTGCAAGTGCTACACTAGTGCATGTCGGTAGTAATTGTTTGCTTTTATTTTCGTACATTTTTAGAAATTTCCAATAAGTTCAACTTTTCGTTAATCTGTGAATATTTTCATGCGAATGAATAAATAAAATGTAATTGAGTTTTAAAAATGGTCAGGGCATTGCTAACAAAATAAATTACATAACATTTGCACACTTGTGTTTGTGTTGTTGTTGTTGGTGGTGGTCCGGTGTCGGTTGTGGTGGTGATGGTTAAGGTGGTTCTAATTGTATTGCCAAATTAATTAACTTTATCATAGTTATTATATAATTGCATGTACATGTATACATTAAAGTTACAACATGTATTGACGTGTTCTTGTAATTCAAATGCAGACGAAGGTCTTCATTCTGTGCCGTTTCATAGAATTGCTAGGGGTCATCTTAATCGGATGATGCCACATATTGTATTTAAACATGTATATTTCTTTCTCCATTGCATCAATAGCCTATTGCTTATTTAGACACTCTAGAGTTCGTTTCTTGTGTAGAGCCAGTTATTGGTGTGTTTTGACGTCTTTCAAACGATCCACGTTACAATACAGACTTTCAAGCATCCGCTTATATGTCAATCAGTGCAAACTAAGTTTGACGGAGACAACGCGAAATTAAAGCAAATATGAATACACACGAAAACTGTCCGTTAAAACAAAGACCTATAGATCTATAGGTCTTTGGTTAAAAAGATCCACGAAATACCAAACTTCTATCAGTGGTTACATCCATATAGGCGAAAGAGACGAAGAGAAACATATTTTTATACAATCTTCACGAAGAGTGGTCGTTCCTTGCTCTCACATACAATCTCTGCCATCGCAAGAACATCCTACCAGATTTGGAAGGATTATTTTTATGATTTTATATGAAAAATACTATAATTTTATTATGTATTTAAACAATAGTTTATAATTAGTTAAGGTTCATACAAAAATACCTAAATAAAAAAACAACGGGTAACTATTGTACCACGTCGCTCGGCTATATCACGTGGTTATTTATGGAGGCAGGACTTCGATCCAGCTATGCTGGTTCCAGTAAAATCTCTGCGCGGAGGTTGTAGTTTTTGTTGTTGCACATGTCGTTGAATGATTTTATCGAAAAAACTGTCATGTGGGTAGTACTCTGCAATAATTATAATATCAAGTATAATAGCTTTCCGTAAGATTCAAACCCGGGAACTCTGCGAGTCAAATATAACGCGCTTCCTCTGTGTCTGTCCAGCTTTGATACTCTTCAGCCTATTTAACACGCCTTGTAAGAAATAGACGTACGCTCCAAATTATCATTATTCCACTCCAGATTCTTTGCAGACGCTTAACTATATTAATATATGTATTTCCTTTACTGCCCAACCGATTTATTCAACATAGTTTATGTTCCAGATCTTAACGGTTATTGTCATGCATGATTGAATTAATACCTTTATAATATGGGTAGTAAATATTTCAGTTTTTTGTTTTCAGTTATTCATTTAACATCTCCAGACTTATCGCAAAGTTACACTCGGGTCCAGCTGTTGAATCGTCATACTAGTATTCAACAACTGACCTGTAAGTGTGATTATGATTTTTAGTTATGCATACATGCCTTGCACTTGACAACACCGTCACCGAATAGTCATCATTTCGGGCATTTAAGTTAAAATGTGCATCGATGATGAAGTTACAATCTGGACAAGATCTGCCAGACGCAATTAACTGAATCGTCATTGTGACGGTTGTTTTATCGAAAAGTATGTTACTAACGGTATATGGTTATTAAAATGTATTTATCAAATTACAACATTCTGGTTCGGTGTAATAATAACGAAATCAAAGAGAAAATAATGCCCATCCCTCTGAAGAGTACTTCCATTGCTTCGGTTATCATCGGTTATCATCGGTTACCTTCAGTTATCATCGTTCATCATCGGTAACTTGCAGTTATCATCGGTTATGATCGGTTAGCTTCAGTTATCCTCGGTTATCATCAGTTACCATCAGTTATTATCACTCTCATCGCATCATCAATAAATATACCACTTTACATAATTCTTTAGTAATATAATAACGATTAGTTAATAAAATATATATCGGTCATTCAAATTTATAATCAACAATGTTTAATAACTGCAAACATTCACATATCAGGAATCTAGCGAACAAAAAACGCGTTGAATGTTTCTTCATGCCACTTGATGAATCTTTGGGTAAATATGAGCCTCTTTCTGGGAAAACGTGGCTTAATGCACGTGCGTAAAGTGTCGTTCCAGATTAGCTTGTGCCGGACAAGCGTACATACGCCGTATGCTGTTATATGGAGTTGTACGACGCAAATTTCTTCCTACACGGACTAATGATGAATAGCGTTCCACTCTACACTTTCTCAAGGTGATACGCTTTCACACTTTCTTAAGGTGATACCTTTCTTAAGACTTTTTTTATTTTGTCGCACGTGTGTGTTCATTTTCATTGTCAAATCTTATTTCATATTATTTTATGGCAGCATTTACACAATAGGTTTAGATCAGCAGCAATCTCAAAAATACTTTTTGTAAAAATGTAAATTTGAATGATAACTTGTATATTATGTGTTTTTAACCTGAATAAAAATCAATCAATCAATCAAAGTAATTTCAATAATATGGAAAACGACTTTAGAAAGTTCTTTAAGGTGAAAATTTTATAGTTAAATACAGTTAAATAGTGTGTTTTAGTTAACATTTTTATTCGGTGTTAATTATTTGAAAGTGTGACGTACTTTGGTGGGGGGGGGGGTGTCCGAGAGTTTTGACAGCTGTGACAGGGGAAAGGGAGTGGGTGGAGGGTAAAATAGTTAAAAAAAATAGCGTAACATACTTTATGGACGACCCCTAAGCAGAGACATTAAAATCTAATAATAGCATGAGTTGCGATGTTTCTTCTATTTTTTTCTACTGTTCTTCTGCTTCTCCTTCTTCTTCTTCTTCTTTTTCTTCTTCTTCTTCGTCGTCTTCTTCTTCTTCTTTCTTCGTTGTCGTCTTATTACTACAATTCATATTCTTACAATTATGTTTTCATCTTCTTTTTCTTCTTCTTCTTGTTCTTCTTGTTCTTGTTCTTCTTCTTCTTCTTCTTCTTCTTCTTCTTCTTCTTCTTCTTCTTCTTCTTCTTCTCCTTCTTCTTCTTCTTCTTCTTATTATTATTATTATTATTATTAATGTTATTAGTGTTCTCATTATTATTAGAAATAGTAGTAGTAGTAGTAGTAGTTGTATTTTTATTATTGTTTTTATTTTTATTTTCCTATTTTATCATTGGCACAAATAGCAGAAAAAGATTACATGAATCATGACATGATGCAACCTTTCTTACAAATACAACGTAGAGCTAAGTAAGCTAAGTAAGCAATGTGGAGTCGCTGCGGGTGTTTTCGAAGAATTCTAATTTTTAAAGGGATCCCACCGACAGAGGAACTATATATGACGCTAACAAAATATAAGTGTCTAGTGAGGACTCGAAAACAGAACAGACACAACTCTACAGTGACGGAGCTACGTTGACGAAGGTGCGTGGAAAGAGTGCAGTGAGGTCGGTTGAGGATGGTGATGAGTATGGATGGTGAAGGAGAAGAGAAGGAGGAGGAGGGGGAGGAGGAGGAGGAGGAGGAGGAGGGGGGGGAGGAGGAGAGAGGAGGAGGAGGAGGAGGAGGACGAGGAGGAGGAGGAGGAGGAGGAGAGGAGGAGGAGGAGGAGTAGGAGGAGGAGGACGACGACGACGACGACGAGGAGGAGGCGGAGGAGGCGCAGGAGGCGGCGGCGACGGCGGCGGCGGCGGCGGCGGCGGCGGCGGCGGCGGCGGCGGCGGCGGCGGAGGAGGAGGAGGACGACGACGACGACGACGAGGAGGAGGAGGACGACGACGACGACGACGAGGAGGAGGAGGAGGAGGGAGGAGGGGGAGGAGGAGGAGGAGGAGGAGGAGGAGGACGAGGAGGAGGAGGAGGAGGAGGAGGAGGAGGAGAGGAGGAGGAGGAGGACGACGACGACGACGACGACGAGGAGGAGGCGGAGGAGGCGCAGGAGGCGGCGGCGACGGCGGCTTCGGGGCGGCGGCGGCGGCGGCGCGGCGGCGGCGGAGGAGGAGGAGGACGACGACGACGACTACTAGTAGGATTATTACTACTACGACTACGACTAGGGATTATTAGGATTATTATTAGGAGGAGGAGTATTATGGATTATTATATTATTATTATTATTATATTATTATTATTATTATTATTACTACTATTATTATTATTATTATTATTATTATTATTATTATTATTATTATTATTATTACTTCTACTACTATTATTATTATTATTATTATTATTATTATTATTAAAATCTTCATCATAACTATTGTAGCAGCAGCAGTAGTTATAATATATATTATTTAATACAATATGTTTACTATGTATTTTTAGGAGAAGGCGTCGTTGTAGTTTTGTGTTGTTGTAGTGGTAGCAGTACTTAGCAGTAGTTACTGTAGCAGTAGTTGTTGTAGTGTGGTTGTTGTAACCGCAGCAGAGGTACTAGCAATAATTGATGTTATTTATGTAGTGTGGTTAAAGTTAAAGGGACTTATTCACAGATTTTTGCATGTTTTGAAGTTTGTCATTTGATGCTTCAAATAGCTAGTCCACAATCCTCGTAATGTCACAAAATATAACGATAACAACAGAACTTTCCAAATAATTCAATCGTTTTGCGTTTGTAACGCTTTATAATTTCCAGTTTTTTTTTAGTCATAAGATGCATATATTGAATATTTAGAGCAGGGTTAAAGTGATAATATGCGCATGTTTCATTGTTGAATTGAGCTGTAAAGAATGAGCAGGTCAAAAGAGTTAGTTAAAATGTGGTAACTGACTAATTATCTACAATTCATCTTGCTACCAGTTATTTATAAAAAGTATATATTAATTTCGATATTTTACATGACTCTCCCAGTCCTCTAAGCCGAAATGATTCGTAAAACAAAATTGTGTCTTTGTGTCGTATTAACGAATCTGCACTTAAACTAAATTTAGATTCACATCGTACATCGAATCATTTCTGCCGTCAGTTGTCAAAACGATGTACGGTTGATATTCAAATGCATTATTGTTCTCTTTCCGGGATATTGTTTTAGTATGTTGATGTTGCATAAACAAATATAAATGTTAACACTAAAAATATACAACGGTTGCGATAGACATCTATAAACATAGAATATACTGTTAGATTCGCATGATATCACTTTCACGTTCAGTATTACTGTTTCCTTGCAAAAAAACATAACTACATCAAAACATTGCAAATATGAAACTTTTTTTTCAATTTGTCAATGTATCAAAGGATTATTCGTGTTTAGGCTTGTCTGAAAATAGATGGGACTTATGAGACTTAAATGTGGAATAGTATCAAAAGCATTTTATGACGTGTTTTTTGTTTTGTTTATTTAGATTACAAACCAAATATGGAGGCCAAGTTAGTGACAGCTTGTATTTTTCTGCCATGTGTAATGCTGACAGATGGACGACCTTGTACCTCCAACCAGAGAGGTGAATACTTTAAATGGACGACCTTGTACCTCCAACCAGAGAGGTGAATACATTAAATGGACGACCTTGTACCTCCTACTAGAGAGGTGAATACTTTAAATGGACGACCTTGTACCTCCAACCATAGAGGTGAATACTTTAAATGGAAGACCTTGCACCTCCAACCAGAGAGGTGAATACTTTAAATGGACGACCTTGTGCCTCCAACCAGAGAGGTGAATACTTTAAATGAATGACCTTGTACCTCCAACCAGAGAGGTGAATACTTTAAAGAGCCTCGCTCTGGGAAAACGGAACTTAATGCATGCGCGTAAAGTGTCGTACACTGTCCCCACAGGCTTATCAGGGTCGACACTTTCTGCTTTTATGGTATCTTTCGTTTAAAGGAAGTCTCTTCTTAGCAAAAATCCAGTTTAGGAACAGAACAGAACATGTGTTTTATTACAACTTGCACAATGTACATCGTCAGTAAAACAAAACAAACAAATCGTGATTAAGATTCATGTCACGTTAATCATATAACATATTTTCAGTACATACGATATATCATACAGTACATTATCACATGCTATACCCTGTTTTTCATGTAATACAACCATTACATTTTGTTTATTACACATGCGTAATACAACATTTTAAAGCTTTTTCATTGGCTTAGTTTTCGTTTATTGACCAATCGCATTTTGTTAGTTTGCTGAAATGACGTTGCAACGTCAAATGACAACATTCGGGATTTATCATTATGTTTGCGTAAATATTTATTTAATTTGCTCATTTAAAAGCATGCGATAAAATAGATCTGACAGGCTAAAGGCTCGCTTACTAACACAATTCCTGAACTCGTTTAATAAAATATGGTATGATATGACAACTCGTGCCAGATCCTATATTTAAGTCAAATAATATCTACTTTCAGTACATACAAGTACCTGGACTGCGATTGAACATGATAATCAG
Source organism: Dreissena polymorpha (assembly GCF_020536995.1). Taxonomy (NCBI): domain Eukaryota; kingdom Metazoa; phylum Mollusca; class Bivalvia; order Myida; family Dreissenidae; genus Dreissena; species Dreissena polymorpha. Next base: position 50,910,489 of record NC_068360.1, read on the forward strand.
TGACTATACTTAACGCTCATGCATTACACTCGGTTATCTCAGAGCAAGGTTCATTAATTTAATTAACAGCTTATGATAACGATAACCGGGCCGAATGCATGTGCGTAAATTGTCGTCCTAAATAAGCCTGTACTGTTTGCACAGGCTAATCAGGGACTACACTTTCCGCTCTCATGGTATTGTTTCGTTTAAGGAAGTCTCATCTTAGCGAAAATCCAGTTTAAGCGGAACGTGTCGTCCCTGATTAGGGTATGCGGACTGCAAAAGCTAATCTGGGACGACACTTTACAAACATGAATTAAGCACGGTTTTCCCATAGCGAGGGTCATTTATATTTGGACCATGAAACATACAGTGAATTGTACGTCAGACTTGATATAAATACAATCTCTATGCGCGTTACATATTAATAACCTCTCTAAATGTATATCTTTCAGAGTACTTGTATGTCCGGTATGGTCAATGCCAGGAGCTGCAGTGTTGTGATCGCGACCATGCAGAACTATTGGACACCTTCTGGTACAAATATGACGAAGAATCTCAGTCGTGGGAACTTATAGCGCCGGATACATCCGACATTCTATTTTTGGAACTGAATGCCACTCTTGCCACCAACCACGCGCAGTTTTCTGACACCGGACGATACAAATACACGCGCCCTTCCGGAAAGTCAATCCAATCAGACGAGTCAGGGACAGAGTTCGATCTAAAAGTCGTCGCCTGTGACCAGCTAGCGCGTGGTCCGTTCCCAATAGCGCCATTGCCCTGCGGTGTGACGTCAGCAAAAGTGGGTGATTACGTGACTATCCCGTGCACAGGATATTTCGGTTGCGATCAAGATGACGTTAGAATGGTGACATGGTTCACGAAATCCAAGGCTAGCGATTATAGCTCGTTGACAGAAGTTCTAGCAGCAGACGACAGAATCACGCAAACAGATCGACAAGTTATTTTTTCGCTAATAGTAAAGGCCTTATTCTCTTCAAAGTTGAGAGTCCTATGTTATTTTGAAACTTACAAAGCGAGCAGTCAAAACATAAATTATGGGTCAAATAGATAGCACTTTTTGCAACTTATTCTTGTAAAGACTGGTACAATTTAAATCATATAAACGGTGACGTATTTTGACTTAGTCAATAACATATTGAGCAATATAAGTTAAGTCACATTCACTCCATTTTTATACTCGACTGAGCACATTGTCGTTGGATTTTTTGTATGCATTTAAACGCGTATTAGCCCCGTCATTAAATTAGGGTCGCACAACGAATATTTCGACGCTGTCGGTCGCATTCATTAAATATTGCGGTTTCATTGAATCACGGGTTGTATTGCACAATCTTATGAAATATGAAAGTCTCATTTTCGAAAATAATGTGGGTGCTTCTACCTGGTAAAACCTGTAAATAATCAAATATCATAGTGTACGTTATTAATAGTTTTACCGAGTAAGACATCCCCTTGATTTAACCAGCAAATGGCTGGGTTTAATATGTAATAATATAAGTGTTTATCATATGGTTTACATGATGTTTTTTGTAAACATACATTTTCAATAATGTTTTCGTACGTACGTCTAAGATAATTAAAGCGTTTTATTTGATAGCATCACTGATCAATCTCATCTCACTATGTTGGTGTCAAAATGATATCCAGCACGAATTGATTTCGCGTACGTAACGAATTTTAAGATTTAAAATCTATTTTTTGGATAACATTGGATGAGTGTTTCTAACGAACAAAAGCATGTGACGCTCTTTATTTAATGCAATATTTACTTAAATTCGTCCAGAACAAAACTTAGTTAGTAGACGGGGCGGCTAGATTAGTTGGAAGGAGATCATTGGGCATACCTTATTTATTACACTTGCTTAGTTGATAAGACGTAGAAGGGACGGTTTGCTTAGTTGGCAAAAGTAGACAGGACGGCTTGCTTACTAGTATTTGGAAGTAAGTTAACGCATTTACTGGCTTACGTGGTAGTAAGTAAATATGACGGCTGGCTTAGTTAGTAGTAATAAGACGGGACGGTTGACTTAGTTGGTAGTAAGTAGACGGGACGGCTGGCTTATTTGGTAGTTATTAGACTGGACGGTTGGCCTAGATGGAATTAAGTAGAAGAGACGCCAGGTATACTTGTTATTAAGAAGACAGGACGGCTGGTTAAATTGGTATTAAGTGAAGGGACGGCTGCCTAAATTGGTATTAAGAAGACGGGACGGCTGGCTAAATTGGTAGTAAGTAGACGGGACGGCTGGCTAAATTGGTATTAAGTAGACGGGACGGCTGGCTAAATTGTTAGTAAGTAGACGGGACGGCTGGCTAAATTGGTATTAAAAATAGACGGGACTGCTGGTCTAGTTGGTAGGGGAACGCTAACTGGAATCACAACCAAAAAGATATCAGTTAGCCGTTTAGGATTCGGCGGTATAATGATTGTGACGGCCATCCGTCCTCTACCTCTGATTCAAGTTAGGCAGTTTTACAAAACTTGTAACTGAAATTGTAAATAAACTTTATTTGGCAACGAACACTTGATTTTAAGTGGCTTTAACGCTGTCACTAAAATTTATTAAAATGGCATTTATTTAAAAGGAGTTATAACGGCCAATATCGTTGTCAATTTGCTTGTTAAACTTATTGAAAGATTACGGGCATATTAACCATCCCTCTAATAGCACTCAGTATAAAAGATCAAATTCACAATGTTCTCAAAATTGTATGAAAAATATTTACGAAAAACTTTAGTTTGTACTGACATCTTTTGTAGTCATGACGGCGTCTTGGCGTCAAATCTTACCGTCTCCAACGTCGAAGATCGGGACGCAGAGCTTGAGTTTATGTGCATCATCTTCTCTGACCAGTATTTTTAGTGTCAGACGAAAGTGTTCACATCACTCTACATCGTGAATGGTAAGTGTATGTGCATGTTCTACTCTACATACTACTTCGAAGGCCTGACAAAAGTGTTTACATCACTACGTCGTTAATGGTAAGTTTACTAGTATCAACTTCTCTACACACTACTTATAGGGTCAAACAAAAATGATCACATTACTACGTCATGAATGGTAATTTCATATGCATCCTCTACTATACAGTACTTCTAGGTTGAACCAAACGTTTTCTCATCACTCTTTTATGAAATTGTACGTTTATCACTGTATATGCATCCTGTACTCTGTACAGTACTTTGAGATACAGATACAACATCTTCACATCGCTCGATGCTGTGAATAGTAAGTTTATGTGCATACTTTTACACAGTGCCTCAATGGTCAGATGAGATCTGCAGAACGCAATTACGTACTACCGGTGATTTTGTTATATTACTTACGCATAGTCCAGTGCAAAAAAGTTGTTATGTGGTCAGATTATCAAAACGTTGTTTACGGTAATCGTATGCTGTGGTCGGCTGAAAACATGCACTCACGAGTAAGTATGTTTTTTGAAAATGTTTTGTTCCCAATAGTTGGTTCTTACTTGTTACTGAGTCTCTGTATGAACACGCTTTATAATTTAAATAATATGTTATCACGTAATGAGAAACATTGCTTCTGTTTTTAATTGTTAGCGCCAATTAATTATGGCGAAACGTTATTGCATTCTACGCATTTAACTGGAGTGAACTGATGTCACTAAACTTATAGAGAATAACAGGTTACTGTCATATAATCGCTATGACGCTACATTTTAAGATTGATTAAATATGATGTTTAAAGTTTGACGTGTTAATCATTACTTAATACGCACTTGCGATTATTAATTTTTAAAGAGTGTTTTTAGTTGTCGTGTTGCTTTTTGTGTTTTAAATATATTACATCTCGGTATCCAAGTATTTGTTTAGTTGAATCTAATTATTTTTTTACCAAAAATGATGAATTTATAGTTGATTCCGAGTAATACGACCTACCTTCAAACATGACGTGATATTAAAGAAATTTATCAGGCAGCGTTATATCAGGCATATATCAATGTAGTGGTATAATACAAAAGGCTTGACTGGTATTATCAATTTCAAACAAGGAGACATGAGCGGACGCATCGATGTTGCTTCCGGTGAATATAATTCCTGCAGCAGCAGCGTCCGTTGTCTTGGTTACGTTACTAGCAAAAATGTGGTTATGTCACCTAAAAGCGAGGCGGAACTTAAAATCTGCTTCAGACGGAAACGTTAATGACGTCACGCGGTTTATTCACAGACATATCGTTACCACCGACGCAGTTAAGCCGACTCTTGTTTGAGCTGAGACCTTCTTTGTATCAAAGATCTCGTAGGAAATTTTAAGTAACGACGTAATTTTGCAGTTTAGACGATAGTCGCTTTAATGTGATCTGTATGTACCTGATATAAAAGGGCTTGTGGAAATTACAAAAATAACAAAGTTTTTATACAATGTCATCATTAGATTTGCAATATTGGCACTTTGGACGCGTACTGTTTCGAAAATAAAGATATCGCGCTGTGTATATTCCCTACGATGGTTAATATTATTTTTTGCACTTTATTTCATGGCTATAAGGATAAGAGTACTGCAATATTCAATATGCAGACGTTGTAAGACAGCGCTGTACCGGTAACTTCTAAATTACGTATTTGACATGCTGCCCATGCCAACCTTTCTCTTGATTAGTGTGCATTTATTTAACGGAATGTTTTTAACTTATTTGACATTTGTTATATGAATCTCACTCTAGGAAAATCGGGTGCATGTGCTTAAAGTGTCGTCCAGATAACCGTATTCTGTACGGTCTGCACAGACTAGTCAGGGATGGGACTTTGCGCTGTTATGGAATTGTTTGTTTGAATGAAGTTTCTTCTTAATGCAAATCCAGTTTATTTTTAAAGTTTCGTCCCTGATTAGTCTATGCAGACTGCACAGGCTAATATGGGACGACACTTAACGTACATGCATTAAGCCCTGTTTTCACAGCACGTTGCTTAATTAATGATGTATTGTTATACATGTATACATTTTTCATGGTGTGTTTAATTGTTTCTACAATGGATTGCTCAAACCGTTAATTTATGTTAAAATACATTTTAACTATGTTGATAAATATACATGTATATGTTAATATATTACAGTACTTGTCAAATATTTTTCGTCCATGTAACGTCAAATATTTATTTGAAAATATGTTTACATGTTCATGCATTTTATGGTGATTATTTAACACAATAAAAGATAACACAAGCATTAATATAATAATGTATTTGTTAAATTGTAATATGCATAAGCCACAGTGTTTTAGACGTCCTGTCAGATATTTTGATGCGATTCATCCTCTTTCTTTACTTCAGCCGTTCATTGACAGCTGAACGAAGCAAATAGGCGCGTGATTTATATTAATAAAAGCATCTTTGAACTGTTTTTCTTCGGAGTGCGGACCACAAACAGCAAGATGAAAACAAAATATTTATTGAAATTTTTTATTTTCCGGCAATAACATTATGTATACAATATAGTTAAAAAAAACACAAAATAAATAAGTTTTATGAATGCAATGTATAATTGCGCTTATTTTTCAAATTACAATCACGTCATTTCAAAATGGAATTTCAATAAACTAACAATACATGATAGTTTTACTAATGCAAGCAATGGACACGTCAATAAGAAAGCCTCGTTTTGGGAAAACTGGTTCTGATTTCATGAGCGTGAAGTCTCGTCCCAGATAAGACAGTGCCTTGACTGGATTTTCGCTAAGAAGATACTTCTTTTAAACGAAAATTACCATCACAGCGGAAAGTGTCATCCCTGATTATCCAGGGCGGACTGCACGTGCTAATCTGGGACGACACTTAACGCATATGCATTTAGCCCAGTTTTCCCAGAACGAGGCGCAATGTAATATAAACACTACCATTCTTTATTTTATCAAAATACTTCTGAGCTCCCCATAATTGGGAGATATAGCTCCATTAAACGTCAACGACTTTACGTGATGTAAGTGCGAAAGCGAAGTCTCAGTCACGTTAAAAACTGTCTGGTTCACACCTAAGGCACGTATAACATCCAAGAGTAATACTTTATCATTCGAGATCGAACATAGCACCTTTCCCGCTGGAAATGTGCAATGCGGCGACTTCCGGTGAAGAACGGGGCTCGTACAACTTGATTCGAGATCGTTCGAAACTAATTGTTTAAGTCCCGCAACCGTGAGATCACATGGGACAGATAACAATTCAAGTAGCTGTAACTTCCGGGTGAATTCTTCGGCTCGTTTTTCTATGGAGAAGGCAAGCAACTTGTTTAGAAGATGCTCGTTGACGACCAGGCTATTCAGCGTGGCGTGTGTAAAACACGGCTCTACGACGGGACCCGTAAAATCCTTGTACTCCACCTATGAAACGGACGAATGCAGCGGAATAAACCGCTTCTGCATGTATAGTCGCTCTGGGAAAACTTAGGCAGGTGCCCCCGTATTCCCAGAGCGAGACTCATTTTACAAACAGATTTGCGCCGTTGGTTATTAACATGACATGTGCATTACACTGTTGGTGCCTTTATACATACAAGTCAGTTAAACTGTGGGTCGTTATAATGGGAATAACATGATATTAAATATAAATATTAAAACACTTAAAATGACAAAACACTTTCAGGAATATAGCTTGTTCGTGTGTCTTAAAATTGAAATGTGAATACAGGCCCCCGAAGTATTTCCAGAAACATTGAAAAATAGAACACAAAAATATGGCCTATGCACGGAATACCCAGAAATTTTAATACAGTGTACATGTTTTAAAACGATATATATGTTCAATGTTTTTATATGTATTTATCGGGCAAACATAATGATTATTTATATACATTTGTATTCATTATCCGATTAAAATTATGTGCTATTATGAACACTATCAAAGATTTGTGATCAAATAGCATTTAGTAAAGAAGAAGTTAAAATTTAATTGATAAGTAGTGAGTCCTACGTCAAACAATATGTTAACGTGTGGTCTGTTTAAGCAAACCGACAATTTCAAAACTTTGGGATCAGATATCATTTTTATAAGATGTTATAATACCAGTGTTTTGTGTATGCAAAAATAACATGTAATGTAAATTTCAAACATGGTAAAACAAATGAGAAAACAATGAGAAACCAACATGTTTCTGAAACACGACCCCGAATATAAATACCTGTATGGCGAACTCGGTCCTTGTTAGCACGCGCTCGGTGACCCCCTGCCCCAGCCCATTCCGGTCGAGCATCACTAGCCATCGTCAAGGGCGGCAACTCCATGTGGCTGTCTGGAATGCAGAGTTACCCTCTTGCCCTTGTCCTCTAGAATCGCCATCGTTGTCAGGGGATAGTAGTTGGTCTCTATCGGACGCTGTCAGTTATTTCGCCTGCCCATCAACATGAATCCGTTCTGGTCGGTGAAAATGTCTCCGTTATCTACGTCCGTCTGAAGGCGCATTATGATTTCGGTATTCACCAGCGACGGCTCGATGTTCAAGTCGATTTCGTTCGTGATGAACACCGACGTCGCCTTGACGTTGTACATGGTGAATTTCTGTGAAAATCCGGATTTGTAAGTCAAGCTGAATTCCTTTCCACTGATGACCAGATCCTTGGCGTTGTATCGTATAGGTCTTTGATCTCTGGGCTTGATCCTTGGGCTCGAACAAGTAGGCGCCGCTCTTTCCCGGGATGTATTTAAATAACCACCGTATATGTTCCAGTCTTCTTATCGTTAATGCTCTCTAGATTGCCCAACCTAACGTCAAACTGTACTTAAATGAAATCGTTTTCGATTAATATGTACTTCATGGAGCTTTTGCTGTTTTCGTAAAAAAATCAAACGCTTGACTCGATGGCGTCGTTCTGGCCTGTTGCAGACTTTGAGATTGTAAATGTCCGGACCTCATACGGTAACAGTTTCACAGAAAACGACACAATACTAAGTCCAATATGTGTGGGATGGATGGGTTCGGACGCTTGGTACTGCTTTATGTTTCTTTCTTCATCCGTTACCACTTCATGACCCTGAGCAATGCATACACTTGCAACGTCCTCGCGCGCATGCTCAACCGGATTCGCAACTACGATTTTCAAATTTTCAACCTGAAATTTCAGTTCGTTCAACAAGAGGAGTAATCTGTGTTTCAGTGCCGTCGTTGAGCGTACAGATCCCTTCGTGAGCAAGAGACTGAGCGCGAAGGCCAACGCTTCCCGCGCCTTTCGGAACGCGTTGGTAAGCCGCTCCTCGTCGTCTGAGACAACAAACGGAAGAAACGTACCGGTGATCTCGTCGTGATGCTGAAACATACCAACGTCCCGCCTGGCGTTCCGCAGACTACCCATGTTACCTTTGTAGGATTTGGAGAATTCAGCGCAGACTGTTTTGGGTTTCCTGCATTGGTGAAAGGCTGAAACGCTGAACACGTCGGCTGCGCGGATAAGCAGCTCAATTTCGCGCGTGAATCGTTTCAGCCAATTCCGCGTTGTAAAATATCCCGTTCACGTTTCGTTTTCAAAATCTGAGTAAGGAAAAAAGGCACCGCTTTAAACTGGAAATGCTTTTTCCTGTCCGTTTATTTTTCGTAATTTAGACTCGACCTTAGGAATGAAATCGAAGAAGTCCCTGATCGTACCAAACTGGATATTCATCTTCAAGACCGATTTTGCATTTATATATTGCATAAGTTTGCCGTAATTCGAAACGTCTCACAGCGTCTCATGATGGGTGAATCTCGAGCAGATATTCCTCATCCGAAGCGTCAAGATTTACAACAGGAATGTAGGACGTAAGTGTGAACCTTTAATTTGGTGAAACTCATAATTAATGGGTTTGTCGTGCGTTGTCATTTCTTGTGTGGAAAATCGTTATGAAAATATATTGTAAAATGTAAAACCATTCAATCGTTTATATAAAAAGATTGTCAAAATAAAATGTTTCGTATCAGATGCTTTTTATTTGTTGTAGTCAATATGTTTGGTCAAACAATGCCGTGTTTGTTAATGCATATTTACACAACTCTCTTCGGCGTATGGAATTAAGACATGTCTAGTAATAGAAAATTAACAAGAACCCTAACCATATGAGTCGCGTTCTGAGAAAAGCGGGCATAAAACATGTGCGTTAAGTGTCGTCCCAGATTAGCCTGTGCAGTCCGCACAGCTAATCAGTGACGACACTTCCCGCTTTTATGTAATATTTCGTTTAAATGAAGTCTTTTCTTAGCAAAAATCCAATTTAGGCGGAAAGTGTCGTCCCTTATTAGCCTGTGCGGACTGCACAGGCTAATTTGGAACGACACTTAACGCACATGCATTAAGCCCAGTTTTCTCAGAACGCGGCTCTTATATGCGTCGTGTAGGACATTCGTCACTTGTCTAAAATAAAAGAAAAGCGGATGATTACAATAATTTCTGTCACGAGTATGCATCTGCATATAGAGTGATAATTCCTATACTCAGGACTTGTCCATCGTTGCGCGTGTCAATAAAATATCAAAATAATACTAAATAAAATGCATTGAATCAAACATTGTCCATATCCAGTTCAATTCCCGTTCTTGGCAGCATGTGAGTTTGGTTGGTTGTCACCATACCGCACAAGTGGGGTTTCCTACTGCCCCCCCCCCTTAAAAAACAACAAAGAAACAACAACAAAAAACCCCACAAAACCACACCAGAAATTAAAAAATAATAATCCTGACTTAGAAATAAAGGTAGAAAATAGACGTTCTATGTTTTTAAAGTTAAAGTTAAAGTACTGTTTTATTATTTTACTTTGTGAGAACACATCATGTGTCCTCACATGGTTTATTATGTATTTCTTCGTGATCAAAACATATGGTTTGTTGATTAAAGCCAAACACTTTGCCTCTGACCATAAATGAAATACTTTTTAATCAATACATATAGATGCAATTTGAAAATGTGCAAAATTGTCATTAAATCTAAAGCCTAGTTAGCAAGTTATTAATAGTTTTTCAAATGGTACCGCTTTTAAACCCGAAAGTAGGATTTCTAGACCTATACGTCCATTTCGACAAACGCGATTATTTTTAAGTTTTAAAACGCAAAAAGACGGATTTCTACCTTGTAAACACAAGATATATTGTAATTGGCATAGATAAAATTAAATATATAGCCTATTTAGCAAGTAAGTTATTATTTTTCAAACGGTTCCACTTTTAAAACAAACCAAAAGTAGGACTTCTAGACGTATATGTCCATTTCGACAAACACGATTATTTTTAAGTTTTAAAACGCAACAAAATATGGATTTATACCTTGTAATCATCGGATATATTCTAATTGACATAGATAAAATTAAATATATAACCTAGTTAGTAAGTAATTTATTACTTTTAAACGGTACCGCTTTTAAAACCGTAAGTAGGATTTCAAAACGTATACGTCCATTTCGACAAACGCGATTATTTTTAAGTTTTAAAGCGCAAAAAAAAGACCGATTTCTACCTTGTAACCACCAGATATATTCTAATTGGCATAGATATAATATGTTTCTTATTTATACTTACATTTACTATGCCAAATAAGTTGTTTGACTTTGAGACGCAGTTTTTTCCCCATATTCAAATAAAACTATATCATCCTGACATGCGAAAATCGGTCTTATGGCATATGCGGCCAGAGTAGCTCAAGCCAAGCCTGCGCACTTTCCCATCAGTGGCTACGCTTTCCGCTTTAAAAAAGGCACGCAAGGTTTGGTAATAACTCCAGAGTAGTTTATTCAGTATTCATATTCTTACAAGACTGTGCGAATGCGCAGGCCTGGCTGAAGCTACGTTGGGATCATATTGCATAAGATCAATTTTTGCATGACCCGTATACAAATCTTATTGCGTTTTATAATTAGAACATCTAAGCACAATACTTGCCGATAGAATAGTGAATTCAACTTGTGTTGTTTATAGCAAACTGGTAAATGTCCGTAGACTATTTTGACTTGCATACGTCACACATGTGTGGTTAGATAATTAAACGATTTTCCTTCTACATGTATCAAGGGCACTCTACTGTTAGGTAGTTCTGTCTTACAATACAAGACAAATGGCATTTACCGATAGGTTTTCATCAATTCTTTTCCCTAAAATTCGTGTTATTTGATACATTGAAAATGTGTGCATACGTCTGAGTGATGTCTCATTGAACGATTTCCTTATAACGTTACATCAAGTATTGACTGAATGCAAAGACGATGGTGTGCTCAAGTCATAATCCCGTCATTGTTACCATTTTCACCCAAGAGACCCCTGCAACCTTAATACTTTACCCGAGGAATCCAAAATCAAACGATACTAAACCTCCAAGAACGCCAATCACAATGTGAAATTTGAAAGCTCTTAACGGAATAGTTCTTAAGATATTGACTGTTAACCAATGTCGACCAAAGTATGACGGCGAACTAATAGACGGAGAGGCCAAAATCAATATGTTTGCCATAGTTTCAATAGGGGAGTCAATATAGTACTAATACAACGGTTCATAGTATTTTTATTTGAACTCACAACACTTTTTCACAGTACAATACTTTTCCCATTTAAATGAGATAACTTGTAGTTATCTACTTTAAATAGTGTGTAGGAACAGACTTGGATCAGCAAAAACACATCACTAACATAAACATGTATATCTCTTTAAGTCACATAAACTATATTATTTCCATAACAAAATCAATGTTTAAGCAATAACTTGTACACTAAATAAATGCAACATTTTGCACATAGAGACCCTCATAACCATACCATTTCTTAAAGATAATTCAGATCCAAATTATTTTAAAAAGATAGTTCATGCATATCGCATGCATGACATATTTTGCGTGGAGTTCTGTCTTACATTGTTTAACAGCAATCTTTTTCCCAGCTACTCTGCAGTTAAATGTTTACTGCCTTCTTTCAAGATGTCAACATTAAGTTTCTAACCTTCAAGCAAGCAATGTGTTCCCTACCGCACATTCAAAGAAATATGCACGAATAAAGTCATGGGAAGTGCCCATATAAAAATCAATAAATAGTGCCGATTTATTAAGAGAGCAAAGCATTGCACAAATGAAATATTTAGTATAACCTCTACGGAATAAACATTGGTTATTAATGATGGAGAAAAACAACATGAGTTGTGTAATGTGCTTTGTCTAAACCATACACCGACAATGCATGTTGGCGAGAATATAGACACTTCAATTTAATTAGCTAGACAATATTATGTATGAAACTTAAATTAACAGATAACCTGGTTATAGTTTAGATAAATATCGTAAATATCGTAACATTATTAAAATACTATTTGCAGTAATTTAAGGACTATGAAGAGATAAGTAAGACATAGGCACACACAAATATGCAATACATAAGAGTCTTTAATCAATATGACGTACACAAGCAATTTAAAAAAGGCATCTAAGCAGTGTATATACACCCTATATTTACGAATGCACAATGCTTATTTGGAATGGATGACAATATTAACACATTATTGTAAAAATTGCATCTTAAAGTATTAATTAAGTTCAATACTAATATGATTGTATGGTAACAATTGTTTGTTATGCATTCAAAGTAACGCAAAATGATATTTTATTTTTTATGTAATCAATATGATTTATTTGATACATTTCACACAATCAACAAACATCAAGCTATTTTCAGCTGTTAAGCAACAGAACAACTGTTTCATGCATTCAATTACAGTTCATTATAAACAATCACATGTTTAAGGAAATATGGTCTGATGATCGAGTGAAACAAACTGTTACACGACTAGTTAACTGCCGCTATCATCAGCCATAAGTCAATTATTATCATGTATAATATAAATACAAGTACAATATAATTGCTACAATATACACATGTCTTTAACAGACATTTTGAGCAGAACATTTCCTTCATCGTCGCAATTGCAAAACTGTAAGCATTGTATGGAAAACTAAATTTTATAATTTCAAATAAATGCCATTATATTTTTATTACACATGTTTTTTAACAATCAGTATCATATTGTACCATAACTATTAATTCATTGAACAGACGTATATTAGTTAAGTAAGTATTCCACAAAACCCCAATACAAACTGATGGCTGAGTATTAAGTGTGTCATATTTTTAATAGCTGTATGAATGCACTTGTTATGTTGAGAGATGAACAAAATCATTATCTAACAAGGGATACAACTTTTTTTCAAGCAAAAACATCCCTTTATCTTGCGTACAAATATTCATCACTCTCGCTTGATTTGCAATTGACTGATTTCCAAGTTGAATATATGAATTTTTCTTAAAATAATGCAAATAAAGTTTAACCAATCTTTCAATAGTTGCTTGACTTTATTTAGTGAAAGGCATTACATATACTAGTAACAAGATGTTCCTATTGTCTAAATGATATTTGCCTCTTCAGAATTTGTTGTTCTGTATCATTAAGAAAGTTTTAAATGAGCATTCCCACAAGCAATGTTTTTTTTTAAATATCTGTCACCTAAAAGATATACATGATGAAAATTGTTAGTACAAATAAATGTTAACAGCGAAAATCAAAATGGCAACAATAAACGCATGATTTACATTGCAAATACAATCATTTTGCAATCGCTCTATATACAAGTGACAAATGTATCACTGATCACGAATTATTGGTCAAGTTAATCTGTTCCTCTAAATGCCTATACACAAACATATAAAGCATAATAAACTTTACAAAAACAAAAAAATAATTATCATAACTTTGGCCATTATTCCTACACCTCATATTTTCGTTTTTAAGTACTAAGTTTCAAAACAAATAAAGCATTTTAAGCAACACAAAGGTCATTCTTAAATCATATTTATGCAAATTAATAAATAACTGGTCGTAACTACAGAAAAGACAATTTAAGGAAGATAAAATGATTTTGTCTAAAATTAATCAATATTTTCAAGAAATAGTAAGACAATAAACAATATTCTTGATAAAAACCTGACACCAATGGGCACACTTAAGAGTATCAAAGCCATAGCATAAACGTTCTCCATCTGGCTAAACAATTCTTGTAACTACCACCTCTATATTACAGGTTAAGCCACACAAAAACTGAAGCATGTCTCATGACATGAAAATAATACATTTCTTTAAATTTTGTCAAAGTTACCAGCATCATTTAAACAGCTTTGACAAATGTTAAAATCAACATTCATAGACATATATTTACTTACATTATATTTTCCTTAACATTTCCAAAATAAAATGTCATAATACAGACACAGTAATTGGATAGACTTGTAAATTTTGCGCTTAAAATACTATTTTACATTATTTCTTTGATCAAGTAATCTTAATCTTATTATATTTAAATATAGTTATTTAAAGCCTTCAACATAAAATGACTGACTGCATCATAGTTCCAATAAAACATAAACTATTGTTTTTCTTTGAACACAACTTGGATGGTCACATAAAAACATTGCTGGCCACAAGACTTTCTGGCTTTCCATTTTTTGTTGTGATTTGTCATTATGCGATTTCTGTCTGAATCAAGTCACTAATTTTCCAATTTCAAAGATGAGACATGTTCACACCAGACATGGGGTATGTAGAGACCTTCAATTGTACATGTTCACACCAGACATGGGGTATGTAGAGACCTTCAATTGTACATGTTCACACCAGACATGGGGTATGTAGAGACCTTCAATTGTACATGTTCACACCAGACATGGGGTATGTAGAGACCTTCAATTGTACGTGTTTACATCAGACATGGGGTATGTAGAGACCTTCAATTGTACGTGTTTACATCAGACATGGGGTATGTAGAGACCTTCAATTGTACGTGTTTACATCAGACATGGGGTATGTAGAGACCTTCAATTGTACATGTTCACACCAGACATGGGGTATGTAGAGACCTTTAATTGTACGTGTTTACATCAGACATTGGGTATGTAGAGACCTTCAATTGTACGTGTTTACACCAGACATGGGGTATGTAGAGACCTTCAATTGTACGTGTTTACATCAGACATGGGGTATGTAGAGACCTTCAATTGTACGTGTTTACATCAGACATTGGGTATGTAGAGACTTTCAATTGTACATGTTCACACCAGACATGGAGTATGCAGAGACTTTCAATTGTACATGTTCACATCAGACATGGGGTATGTAGAGACCTTCAATTGTACATGTTCACATCAGACATTGGGTATGTAGAGACTTTCATTTGAACATGTTCACATCAGACATGGGGTATGTAGAGACTTTCATTTGTACATGTTCACACCAGACATGGAGTATGCAGAAACTAGCACATCTTAAACAGCATTTATATCTCTGAGCTTCTTCGGTATGACTGGGGTTAATATGATAACAACTGTAGCAACAGGCTGTCCTTCTGATTTGCCGGTTTGATTTCGTCAATGGACGTCTGAAATAAAGAAAGATTCATAACAGTAAATGTCAGTTTTTCATTTTATGTGTGTTACCCATGATAAACAAGAACAATAATAGCACTTTTATACATTGAGTTACATTAAAAATTAATTATAACCACTTTACTATCAACTAACTTTAAGTTTCTCCATCAATCAGGAAATATGGGATGATATTCCATAAACATACATTTTTCCTTTGGAAAAATATTTCCTTATCATTGACAACAATTTAGAAAGGGCCAACTAGCCAATAGAAAATAAAACATGTTGAAAAAGAGTTTTTCTGAGATGTCTGCTGTGAAGTAGGCAAAAAGTCACCGATGCAACCACATTTTACTTTTGACTGAAAACTTTACTACTATGAAAGAACAAGAGCGTGGCATCACGGGTGCCACGCTCGGCTGCGAAAGCTTGTCAGAAAATATTATTTTTTGTTTAGAGATCACAGTGACCTTGACCTTTGACCTAGTGACCCAACAAGAGATGTGTTCGTCAGAAACAATGCCCTCTACTGCGCCGCATTGAGATAAAATTTCTATTTATCATTTGGCAGGAATAGAAATCATCTCCCTTTAAAGCTTATTACTTCCCTTGGATTTTGTCCAATCCAACCGGGGGGGGGGGGGGGGTCTGTAGACAGTCAAAATGACCAAGTCAGACAACACTGACAACCTAGGCCTGTGGTTTATCAAAGAAATCATAGCCAGAGTTCATCATGTATCTATGGACATAAGTCCACTGGTATTTAATGAAAACTAGCATTTAAAAATTAGAACAGGTAAGAAATGATAATTATATCATTTAAAATGAGAGAAGTGTTCGTCAGAAACACAATGCCCCCTATTGCGCCGCTTTGAAATAATAAAATTGCTATTTATCATTTGGCAGGTATAGAAATCATCTCCCTTTCAAGCTTATTACTTCCCTTGAATTTTGTCAAATCCAACCGGGGGGGGGGGGGGGGGGGTCTCACAGTCAATTATGACCATGTCAGACATCACTGACAACCAAGGCCTGTGGTTTAAAAGAGATCATAGCCAGATTTGATTATGTATCTATGGACATAAGTCCACAGGTATGTAATAAACATGAAAGAAATGATTATTATATAATTTAAAAAAACTTTGACAAATCAATCATTTGAGTTATAAATAATCAAAATAATAAATCTGTCCAGTAACTGTGAAAAGAACTTCAATTCTTGGTAAGGAAATATATAATATGACATTTATAATTAAATAAATTTCTTCCCTTGAAAATAATTGTCTCTAACAAATCTCTATTTTTAGTAGCAAATAATTAAAAGCCACTACCGTGACTGTAGATTCACTACTCAAAATGTGCAGATCCATGAGATACACATGCATGCCAAATATATCAAGTTGCTATGTTCAATATTGATTAGGTATCGCCCTTTAAAGCTTATTACTTCCCTTGGATTTGTATTTTTTACCGTAGACCGTAAAGGATGACCTTGACCTTTTACCACAATGTGTTTGTCAGAAACACAATACCGCCTACTGCGCCACTTTAATTTATTTAACAAAAATATATACGTTGGCAGGTCAGATAACTATGTCCATATAAAGCTTATAACTTCCCTTGGATTTGTTTTTTCGACCCTAGACCTTGAAGGATGATGTTCACCTTGAAATTTTACCACTCAAATGTGCAGCTTCATGACATACACATGCATGCCAAATATCAAGTTTATATCTTCAATATTTAAAAAGTTAAGGCCAATGTTAAGGTTTTAGCACGACGCTTACGCCGGACGACGAGCTGTCTATGAAAATAGCTCGGGTTTTCTCAGAAAACAGCCGAGCTAAAAATTAACCAAAACTAGAGCTTCGTCACAGACGTGACTAATACTCTACCTGCTGCATTGACACTGAATATTTTGCATGTTGCCTTCACAAAAAAACAGCGGACACCATCCTTAATGTTTAAAACGCACTAAGTGACCCCGTGACCTAGTTTTTGACCCGGCAAGGCACATGTTCAAACTTTACCTACACATCATCTAGATACAAATTCTAACCAAGTTTGGTGAAGCTCTGATGAAAACTTCTTGAATAAGAGAGCGGACACAATACTTAATGTTTAAAACGCACTTAGTGATCCAGTGACCTAGTTTTTGACCCGGCATGATCCATATTCGAACTTGATCTAGAAAATCGGATGAAAACAATTTGAATTAGAGAGTGGACACTTAATACAAACCGACCGACTGACAAGCTCACTCCTATATACACCCCTAAACTTTGTTTGTAGGGTATAAAAAACAAGAAGGAAAGTTCACATGATTGTAAATATGTCTGATTTTATCAAACAAGAAGCAATACTTTTCTAGGTCACACATGACAAAACAAGATGTGTTTGTGAAACACAATGTCCCCCTATATGATGTTTGACCTTGAAGGATGACCTTGACCCCTATATGATGTTTGACCTTGAAGGATGACCTTGACCCTTCACCACTCAAAATGTGCAGCTCCATGAGATACACATGCATTTCAAATATAAAATTGCTAGCTTCAATATTGCAGAAGTGACATTTCATGAGCAATTTTGACCCATATATTTGACCTTAAAGGATGACCTTGACCTTGACCTTTCACCACTCAAAATGTGCAGCTCCATGAGATACACATGCATGCCAAATATCAAGTTGCTATCTTCAAAATTGCAAAAGTATTCATAAAATAAGCGATTTGGGCCACATATATTTGACCTCTGACCTTGAAGGATGACCTTGACCTTTCACCACTCAAAATGTGCAGCTTCATGAGATACACATGCATGCCAAATATCAAGTTGCTATCTTCAATATTGCAAAAGTACTCATAAAATGAGCGATTTTTTCCACATATATTTGACATCTGACCTTGAAGGATGACCTTGACATTGACCTTGACCTTTCACCACTCAAAATGTGCAGCTCCATGAGATACACATGCATGCCAAATATCAAGTTGCTATCTTGAATATTGAAATACTGCAAAAGTGTACATTAAATGAGCGATTTTGACCCATATATTTGACCTTTGACCTTGAAGGATGACCTTGACCTTTTACCACTCAAAATGTGCAGCTCCATGAGATACATATGCATGCCAAATATCAAGTTGCTATCTTCAATATTGCAAAAGTTATTGCAAATGTTAAAGTTGGCGCAAACCAACCAACCAACCAACCAACCAACAGACCAACCAACAGACAGGGCAAAAACAATATGTCCCCTATAACTATAGTGGGGGACATAAAAAAAACACAGCTGGATTGAAAGATGTATGGACACAAAAGGGTAAATCTACATGCACCCACCAATCTCTGAAAGTGAGGCCACGAAAAAGCATGCATATGACACGAAAACTCACCCAAGGTTTGCTATGCATGATGTTCATAGACTGAGGGTTGTGAAGCATGGGGATCTCGGAATCTAGAGACGATGACTGCCGCTGGTTCACTTGCTGTGACTGCAAATGCTCCTGAGATATACTCATTGCTCTGCTACCCAGGTTTTCTGGAATAAAAGTAAATCGTGCGTCAAACAAATTAAAGACAATACTAGGGTTTTCAAGGACAAACAAAACTAATTTAAACCCAACAAAACACTTGTCAGTGTTTCGACCTTTCATATCGACAATGCAATGTCAAAAGATTTAACTAGAGCCTACATTGTGCCCACGATGTTCTAGAGTTGTAAAGCGACTTGAAAATGTAAACGCATTCAATGCAATGAAGCTAAAATAATTAGAGAGGAAACATAAGTTCATTTTGATTTATCACCAAACTTTTTTTTAAAGAATGTTTCAATAAAAACAAGAGCTCCGCAGTTCGAGACAGATGCCTCCCAAAACAGAGCTTTGACTCCCATCACTCAATCCTTTCATGACATATCGAATGAATACCAATTTAACACCTAATGTCTCAGTGACCTTGACCTTTGAACTAGTGACCCAAATTTCAATAGACATCCTCTACTGTCCAAGACTGATGCACATGTTCAGTATCAAGCCAATTGGTCAATTTTTTGACAAGTTATTAATCGGACACGATTTTCGCACTTATAATTGCGACAGTGACCTTGACCATTAACCTAGTGACCCCAATTTCAATAGGGGTCATCTACCGTCCATGGCCAATGCACATGTGAAGTATCAAGCCAATAGGTCAATTTGTTGACGAGTTATTGATCAGAAAGGATTTTCACACGTATTGTGACTGTGACCTTTGACCTAGCGACCCCATTTTCAATAGAGGCCATCTACTGTCCAAGGCAAATGCATATATGAAGTAACAAGCCAATCGGTCAATTTGTTGACAAGTTATTGATCTGACATGATTTTCATAATTATTGTGACAGTGACCTTTACCTGTGAAGTAGTGACCCCAATTTTAATAGAGGTCATCTTCTGTCCAAGACCAATGCACATGTGAAGTATGAAGCCAATAGATCAATTTGTTGATGAGTTAGTTATAGGAAATCAACTGGTCTACCAACACACCCAACGACAGACTGGCAAACATCCTGCAAAATAATATACCCCCTTTTCTTTGAAGTGGGGCATAAAATACACAAGGCGGGTTAACAAGAAAGGGTTTAAATATACTTGTTCTAGAAAAAGTGTTATTCATAAATGAAGATTTAACAAATGCAACACTTTTTTATGTTCAGTACAAAAACAGAAACTAACGTGAGGACAGTTTAAAAGTCATTTGCATGTGTTTTATTTTGAAATCACTTGAATTTACAGGGTTTACATTTACACACTGTTATTTTTTAAGGTAAAAAATAACATTAAATACATTGATATAGCGACTCATCTGAGAATAAGCCAAAGACAAGTGCAATTATGACAGCTTGTTTATTGCAATAGACATGTGCACTGTGTGTTAGGTCGGTACTGGATTAGTCTCTTTATAGGCAGGGCTCTACTTCTAATAGCGGTCTGATGCAAAGTCGGATACACACTCTTTTTAATTGCATCCTTACAAACTGACAAAAAGTATGCAGTCTTCGAATTAGCTTTGAAAAGTTACATGCCAGTCGGGCCAGTTACTTAAGAATTTGTACATGCCCAACATATTTTTTACATGCCCAAACTTTTTTAACCAAAATTATAACAAATCACAACATTTTAACACTAACATGCTACACATAGTAAAGCAGTACATTTGTTTCAATAGTAGTGAATACAATTACATCTAATCAGTCACTAGAATTAAGACGGTCGATCGTTACACCAGTGCTCTTGAAAAGAGCGTTCTCTGGTGTCCTCGTACCATTTCTTGACTTCTTTTTTCTCTAAATCATTGTCAATTTTCTATTTTGGAAGTGCTTTATTGGGCTTAGCCCCATCAACATACCTAAGATACTGCATAGCCTCTATGTCGACAATGACATTTGTTTACATTGACAAAAACGGAAGCGTATTACTTGATTGAAATGATCGATTCAAAAAGCATCTTCTAGATCACTCTGGATCAGCAGACGATTTATTTCATAAATATCTTACGGAGGAATCCGAGATAGCCGATGTATCACGATTGCTTCTCGATTAATGTCTAGAGAAACCGTCAATAAGAACCAAATGTGACCGAACTGCATCGGTCAAAAACAATAACGATGACGTGTGCAAGCAGGTGCATGTTGTTAAACCAATCAAATTTCATTGTTTTACAACTTACGGCAAGGTGTTTGTTCGCAAAATTGAAAAATAGATCTGCAAATATCAAGAACCGCTTACAATTTTTTTTATAAACTGTCAATTGGCTTCAATAATTTACATGCCCGGCGGGCCACAAACATGAATTTTTGTATGTGCCCGGCAGTAATTTTACTCGCCACGGGCGATCCGGCGTGTGCTAATTTCGATGACTGAGTATGGTGGAAAAAAAGTGTCAGATTGTGTGCACTGTTGTAGATTAATTTAATATTTTAAATTGATTTATGACAAACGTAATGTCCTATTGATATTCGACACACATTTGCATTTTTTAGAAACAAACAATTTACTGGCTGGCTGATGTTGAACAAAAAAATTGTAATAATTGTTTTCATATTTTTACTTCAGTGAATAATATCAAATCTATATTTAAACTATATAAATATATATAATTACCAAACTAAATCATATAATAATTAGGTTTAAAATAAACCCATACAAGCAGGTAAGTCGCTGGAAATTCTCGTATTGTGTCTTGGCTTCCTCTGCTGGCGTGAGTCATTTCGTCCCTGCAGTCTTGGATGTCACGTTGTGAAGTCATCTTCTTTACTGAAAATAATATAAAATATTTTAAGGGAAATGTTTAAAGATATATTCCTGTTCTGTAGTCAATTCGATTACAGTAAAACAATGGAGCAATATTTTAAAGTATTTTTCTTTCTGTAGAATTTCCGTTTACTGTCAGTGATTGAGCAATATTTAAATGAACATGTTTCTGTTGATGCCCTTTTTTAGTCATTTTGACAAATGTGTATGTGTATTTCTTTTGACCTTGAAGTCAAGGATAACCCATGAAAGTGCAAACATTTAGTTCCAATGGGGTCCTTTGTTTTTGCTGAATAGACAGCAAGCAGAAGAGACAGTATTGAGATACAAGGAATCCGGGTGCGATACCCTAGCTCTTTGCGAATAGATCCCTTGGTTCTTTTACGTGCTCAGTGCATAGAACCGATACACGCAAGAATCACCTGGGTTTCATACCAGTACATCTCTAGTGGGAAACACTTGAAGCACTTCTGAAATTTCCAGTGCCCCGGCCAGGAATTGAAACGGGGACCTCTGGATTGGTAGACCAGTGTGTTACCACTTGACTACCGCACCACCCGTATAAAAATACAAAATTGTAAAAAAATACAAATTTTAAGGTAAATGTTAATACATTAACGTAGTGATGCCCTGTTCTGCAGTCATTTTGTTTACAAATACAGATGGAACAATATAATATAACTTGGTCATCGAGTTATCCATATCATTTTTCAAACATTATTAAACCACAACAACATAGTTTATGGAATAACCTAAAGTAATAAATATACAAAATTAAGAAAGAAAATTATAAAAACTGCCTTCTTTTGGGTTTTTAACTGAGATTATTACTATTATTTTGTATTAAAAGCAGTAAAAGCAATTCGCAATACCATACTGCAAATATTGGTATTCTTTGTAGTTATATGTTTGTATGTTTTTTTTATATATGTATATGTAGCCACTTTAAATGTGCTTTAGTTATGTCAGTCTGGTCAATCAAACTACTCATGAAATCTGTGAACAAGTACCTTTAAAACCATACACTTTTTTACTGCAGTGACTATCTAAGCCCATGTGACCTTGAACCTGACCATTAGGTGAGTCCAAGGGCAAGGTCACAGTCCCGTTGGAGGTTTTCATCGCAAGGCACTGGGTGGTTTTGGGAGACCCTCAACCTGGTAAGTCAAAGAGAGGGAAAGTGATTAAATCAAACAATAAATCAAAGCATAGTCAATTTATCAATATGTTACAAGGGCTGTTTGTAAAACATGCATGCCCCCCATATGGGCTGTCCGTTGTAGTGGCAGCCATTGTGTGAATACGATTTTTGTCACTGTGACCTTGACCTTTGACCTAGTGACCTGAAAATCAATAGGGGTCATCTGCGGGTCACGATCAATGTACCTATGAAGTGTCATGATCCTAGGCAAAAGCGTTCTTGAGTTATCATCCGAAATCATTTTACTATTTCGGGTCACCGTGACCTTGACCTTTGACCTTGTGACCTCAAAATCAATAGGGGTTAATCTGCAAGTCATGATCAATCTACCTATGAAGTTTCATGATCCTAGGCGAAAGCGTTCTTGAGTTATCATCCGAAAACCATTTTACTATTTCGGGTCACCGTGACCTTGACCTTCAACCTATTGACCTCAAAATCAATAGGGGTCATCTGCGAATCATGATCAATCTACCCATGAAGTTTCATGATGCTAGGCATATGTGTTCTTGAGTTATCATCCGGAAACCATTTTACTATTTCTGGTCACCGTGACCTTGACCTTTGACCTAGTGACCTCAAAATCAATAGGGGTCATCTGCGAGTCATGATCAATGTACCTATGAAGTTTCATGATCCTAGGCCCAAGCGTTCTTGAGTTATCGTCTGACAACCACCTGGTGGACGGACCGACCGACAGACATGAGCAAAGCAATATACCCCCTCTTCTTCGAAGGGGGGCATAAAAATATGTTTGGAAACAAATTTTTGATAATGAATGAACATTTTAAAGAAAATGATCCTTTAATTTGTGCATGAATACTTGTATAAGCTACCGTTCATATGCGTGAGTGTTGTTGATGAATTGTGTCATATACAATTATGATCATAAAAAGGAATCAGCAAATATCTTCTACAACTCCATTTGTTTTATTAAAACAATCCATGTTGAGTGGACAACACACCGTGGCAAAAAGGTAGCTCAAACGTGGAAGACAAATCGCTGCTTTGCGGACGTGGCTTGGTTGATAGAATACTGCTAGACACTGACCAAAATCCGTCAAAAGACAAATATATTCTGGAATATTTGTCATATTGCAAAATGATTGAAGGAATGTTCCTTCATCAAACATTATTGATTACAAGTGATGCAAATGCTTTATGCTTTCTATTTTATTAACAAAAATATTCACACAACTGTGGGCACAATGCCAGTTAATAACCTTGAAAAGAATATAAGTTACACAGCCTCTGAATTCCCATGTGTGGTGAGCTACAAAGATATTAATTTGAACTTGTGCAAAAGTTACTTGGCCAATGATAAGTAAGGGCTTTGTCACAAGATGACCATCTACCAATCAAACCCAGACTTCATGGGGTTTACACAACTGAAGTATCATTTCCCTTGAGAAATGTAGATGTGGTTTGATAAAATTGTTTTACATAATATGCAGACAAAACGCCCATCTGACTAACCAACTAACAGAAAATTGACTTAAATACATCCTTTCTAAGACTTGGTTTGTGGGTTTTAATAAAATTATCATGCATTACCATCCCCAACTTGAAGGTCATGTTATCCACTGTTGCTGTGAGATTATGATGTTCATAGAGCATTGAGAGCATAGGTGCATCATGAACCTGACCCCCACGGCTGAGGCTGCTGCTGGAGCCCAGACGGTTTGACATTCGGCCTGGAATCCTGTTTCTCTGAAGGGTCACGTTGATGCATTCACAATGTGTATTAGCTTGGCCAGATTTTCAGGGAAGGGTGCTTTGTAAATTGACAGTTTTTCCTGTAAAATAAAATAGAAACAACGTGAAACAGTTGCATCAGCACGAGATTATCCTATTCATCTCAACAAGGTCATTTTAAGTAGGCAAGTCACCATTTGACATGAAGTTAGACACAGGGCATAAACTCTACATAGCATTGCACAGTTTTGCAATGTGAGCAGTACACCGAAAGATATGTAAATTGTCAAGAAAATTACGCCAAGTGCATAAATTATTATGGTATTTATGCTTAGACAGGGCTCATTTTTTCACTCAGTTCATAATCCAAATAAATGAACAACGAGATTGCCAACAACATACGCCTGTTTAGAAAACTGTGTTACAGTGATTGTGAGTGCAATGGCAGACAAGTTTAATTTGGTCAATTGTGTTCATTAAACAAAAACATATGTTGAAAGTGCTAAAGTTGATCTGGCTGCTAACAAAACTTGGACGAGAGATTATGATAAAAAATATTATCAACAATTATCATGATGATCCAATGTTTTGAAATATAGAGCAGATAGAATGTTAAAGGCAAACCACTAAAAGACGCCACATTTTTACCCATAGTAAATAATTTTAAATTACTATTAAACCCTTATAATTACAACACAAAGACTTTTAGTTAGACTTTTAAATATCAAAATTGTCTAACTCGCTATTATATCTGATTTCATTTTTGTTTAAAGGCATCATTTAATGTGTCATTTTGCCATAGACAAATGAAAAGAAACAGTCATTATGGAAGTTAAAAAGTCAACCACCCGCCTCCCAAACATAACCTACGCTGCTCGGGTTCCGGTAAATGCCAACGGTAACGTCATATTTACTGTGTAAAGGTTGGCACAAAATAATGATGTAATTTCACAACAAGGGAATGGAACAATAAAATGGTAATACAAATAAATGAGTTTATAATTTGTAGATGCATTTGGTTCATCGAGCTATGAAAATGTCACATGGACAGAATCATAATGCCACATGTATATGAATATTCACAAAATTGAGCCTCACTCCGTGAAAATGGGGTTAAATGTAAAGAGGATATTTGTTGGATTCGATGGAATATCGATTTTATTTCACGAGTGATCATATAAAATAATATTTTCACAAGTGGCGCAGCCAGGCTGCGGGAGTGAAAATATGAATTTTGTATGATCACAAGTGAATTAAAATATATATTCCATCAAATCCAACACATTTTCTTTTTATTTTAATAATGCTTTTTTCACCGCTTATTAATATTGTAAAAGAGATAAACTTGATAATTTCGCTGAACTTATGACGTCATTCAGTCGAAAAAATGACGTCATTTCACTGTAAAACTGAAAAATATCATTATTTTTCACTGTTTAAAACAGTGAAATACCAGTTTTATTTCACTGATATTTCTCTTTAAACCACCGGAAAGCATAAATTAAATGTATGTAGAGTATTGTCTCAAGTTAGCCTGTGCAGTTCTCACGGGCTAATCACTGACGACAATCCGCCTTAGCTATATTTTTGCCAAAAAGACTTCCTTTATACAAACAAATACCATTACAGCTACAAGTGTTAACCCAGATTAGCCTGCGTGGACGACACTTTAAGCACATGTTCAAGCCTCAATTGTTATTATCCGCTCAAATATTAAAAAAACATTCACCAAAGGTGAATCTCCAATTTAATTTTCTCAAGTCTCATACATTTGAAAGCCTTCGTCAATCGAACTGTTGATTGCTGAATTTTAAGTGTTGTTGCTTGTGCTGCTGATGTTCCAATTAAGGCTGAAGCAGCAATTTCATGTCAACTCTTTCTCTCTTTCGCACTTCAACTTCAGCTTTTGTTGTTGCAAGAGAGACTGAGGACCTTTCAGTTGAACATAGAATGAGTAGAAAACATACATTTTCTTTTAAAATTAAACACCAAAAGTATTTTAAGTACACTGAACAACACAACACACAATATATTTCTTTAATGCACAAATTATCTTTAAAAACATCAATAAGTTCCTTAATTGAAAGCAATCCAATATATCCTTCTTTGAAAATAATTTGCATCTTGCTTATTGAAACAAGAGGATGACCCTGAAGACTTACCTTAGTTCAACTTAAAACTTTGGTAGAAGACTTGAAGTTTCGAAAACGGCCTTGATAATGTAAAAATAAACATTCTGACCCAGTTTGAACATGATTGAGTCATACATGTGGCTTCTAGAGTCTTAGATTTAACTTATTTACCGTGTTAATGGAAAGATGTGACCCGATTTCAAAGTTGTTCTAGACAAAATACAAAAATCATTCATATGAAGTTTTATGGAATTGAGTTGTCAATTAAGTTATCTAGAGTGGTAACACGATATTTAGAACATTTGAACTAGTGACCTAGATTTTGAATGCACATTATGTGAATTCAATGTCCAGCATTCAATATCGACATTCTGACCACGTTTCACCAAGAATGAGTTATTAATGTGAGTTCTAAAGTGAAAAGAAGGTTTTTAAAGATTGTACCCGGTGACCTAGTTTTTTAATGAATATAACATTGAAACAAACTAAGCCTCCAACATTAAAATCAGAGCTATAGATAATTTTTTGGGTAATTGGGTTTTTCACCCCCTGTTTTGACAACAATAGGGTTTTTGTAAATTCAATAGAGTTTAAGCAAAAAATTTTACCCCCTACTGTTGAGCTTAATTGGGGTTTTTAACCCCCGTTTTTTTTTAAACTCAATCGGGTAATTTAGGGAATGACATATATACTATAATAAAAATCTACTAAGATTACTATATTATTATGTGCATGTGAAAAATAAATATAGCAACATTAGTTAGTTTTAATCTACTTTTCATGATTGTGCATAATGTACATTTTATAACTCCACTTTCCATATTCATCACCAGCCACGGGTGTTTGTTTCGCCATTTTATTTAAGTTTTTTCACTTACACTCCTCATAACGTGTTTTTTGGGTTTTTCAATTTTTGGGTTTTTCAACCTCCGATAATAACGGGCGAACTAAATTCTCGGGAGAAATGATCACATCTTGCAACAGATCGTTCAGCAAAGCAGCACAGAAGCTTTAAGTTACCCCAATATTCTGGCGTAAATACCTGTTTAAGGTGTTTGTTTGTGTGACGATTCTCTTTCTACGGCCACGAGTGGCCATTTTGATATTTTAAGAAAATGAAAGAAGAAATTGGACGGGTCTACAAATAATTACAGTAATTTACCCCAAAGATTGATAACCCCTGGAAAGACTGCCTTCTTTTCTTCTTAGGACAGCATATAAACTATTCGGTACATTTTTTATGGGAAATAACCAGTCTTAAAAAATACGCCCTGTGTTTGTAAAGATTGCGTTTCGTGACGCAAGGTTTTTTACCGGAATTACGTTATTAAATTTATATTTGCGTTTTTGTACGCTTGATTTTGAATTTAATTAAGTTTTAGGTTATTTTAATTGCGTAATAACGCACATACGCTTGTTATCTATAGCCCTGATTAAAAAATAAACATTTTGACCAAGTTTCATCAAATTGAGTCATAAATGTTGCCTCTGGAGTGGTTAGAAGGTTTTTCTAACATTTGACCTAGCACCTAGACATTGTCAATATAAGCATACTCACTAAGTTTTATCAAGATTATGCCATAAATGTTGCCCCTGTAGTGGCATCAAGGGTTTTGAAAGATTTGATTTGGTTACATGGTTATCTAGTTTTTGGATGCAAATGACCTAGATATTGTCCAGATAATAATTCTTACCAAGTTTCATCAAGATTGGATTAACAAATAAGGCATCTAAAGCGGTAACGAGCCAAAAGTTGACCAGGCATACACACAGCACAATGCTTTACATAGGGTTATCACAATTGCTTTACAGAGCACTTTATGCTCAAGTAAGCTTAAAAAAGATCTTTAAATGTGTTAATGTGTATCACATTATCACGTACAAGTCTTCTTGGGGCTATAGCAATAAGATAAATTCCTGATGTCAATACAAAGCTTTTATACTACTACTATTATTGCATATAATTACAATCACATTATTGTTTATTAAAGTTGCAATCGAGATCTCCACAAAAATACAACCCATCTAATGCAAAGGCACAAACACAAGTGACCCCTTCATATATAAATGGCAGGTTTATTACGATAATTACCTTTCATAGGGAACATGATTTTGTAAACAGATACAAAGTCAGTTTGATTTAGGCCTATAGATAATTTGTATGTTGTTGTTGTTGTTTTAAAAGAGCTTTTGATGGTCAATTTAACCCTCGATGTGAGGGTTTAGCATGTAACTGTTGTATATCCTTCACATTTGTATTGTTCAAGATGCAATTGTTTCACGCTTAACCCTAATATTGAAATAAGATATACTGGTCAATTAAGTGAAGTGCAGAAAACTGAGTTTGCATTTGGGTATTTACAATTTGTTAAAACTTGATTGCAAATCAGGGACAAATTCTTTTCATGTAGTAGAGAAACCTTAAACAAAAATTCCCTAAAAGTGGAAAGTGTCGTCCATTATTAGCATTATTAGCCTGTGTAGACTGCACATGCTTATCTAGGGCGAGACTTTAAGCAGCACATGCATTAAGACTAGTTTTCCCAGAATGAGTCTTACTATGAATGGGCCTCATGGATGGTCATGGTCACAGCTGTGCCACAGTGATCCCTTTTCCAATGGCAAGGCACTACCTCAGTTTTTGTATATAAATTTGTTTGAGGCTGTTATTCGGCCCCAATTTAAATGTAACAACGTATACATTTTTTCCAAAATGACTGAATACAATTAACAATTTAAGGATTCCAAAACAAATTTACAAAAATGCATTTTCCTATTCAGCTCTACAAGTTGAACCATAGTAAATATAATATTGAACACATTTTATCCTAAATGTTAAAGCAATTGTAAGCAAAAACAACCACAACACCAATGTCACCATTTTATTTAAAACAACACAGTTTTTCCAAATCCAAAGAGCCCCAGTCCCCATTCCTAAAGTGGTGAAACTAACTATTACTGGGACTTACCTGTTGAGATGTAGTGCCTGAGCTTGAGTTGGGTAACATGGTTCTCTGGGCCTGAACTTGTGAGGGAAAGGCCCCTTAGAACAGATAGAAAGATCTTTAAAAATCTCAGACATGTATTCAATGCAATCAGATATGGCATCCAGTACATGGACCAAATATGAACCCAAGGGGTGTTGTGGTTCAACCAAATGTTTTTCGAAAGTTTAACCTGTATCAGTCAATGACCACTAGGGCCAGGTGTATTAATCAAACAAACTCTGTAGAGAACCTCTAGATTATGTTCCATACCAAATATATAACACTTGGGCTTTAAAGTTGATTTGTTGTCCCTAAATATGTTTATGTAAAACTGGAATATCCTAGGGCTAAGCCAGTGTTGACCCCAGGGATATAATTTGGTAACATTTTTACAGGACTCACTTACACTGTTCCACACCAAACATTAAACCTCTTGGCTATGGGTTTCAAAAAAGAAGAAAAAATTGAACACCCAAGGAACATTCCTGTGAGATTTCATTTAACTCTGTCAAGTGCTTCAGGAGCATATGTCTCTTGACAAAAATTTGACAAACACAAAAACATCGCAAAAGGATGAACAACAGATACCATGGTATCCAAAATGCATCCAAAGTTTCAGGTCTCTAGTAGCAAAAAATATGACTAAATGACAAAAAAAATCAGAAAAAGGGGCTATCACTTCAATTATGTCAGAGATATCAAATCAAAATATGGAGGTTCACAAGTTTACGTGCTTTTTGATATAAATGCAAAGTTTCAATCCCTCTAGCACAATACTTTTTGATCTATGGCGGCCACAAAAGGGTAAGAGATGGAAGGAAGCATGGAAGGACAGACAAAATAACGGATGAGGGCAAATCTTCATACCCCTCCTTACCTCATATAGTGGGGACATTAATATCCATATTCTTCCAAAACTTATTTGAATGACTGTGATACTGTTTGCATAACAACCTACCTTGTAGATGAGGTGGTCTTGGCCTCTAAGCAGTGAAGTTTGGAGTCCCATGGTTAGACTGGCTGTACCCTGGGGGTAGGAGCTTTGCCCAAAATTCCTGACCCAAGAGCTTGACGCCTTTACCAAGGCATTGTCCATGGATGTGGGAGCCCAACTGACCAGAGGGCCTGTTGTTGTTCAGCTGTGTAAAGATGTGTGATTACATGGGGTCCTGCAGGAACTGGAAAATCTAGAAAATCCAGGAATTTTATCATATTTTAATAGACCTCTACACAAATAAAAATGCATTTTAGTCGTAGCAGTGTGGTCATTAAATTAACCTTTTCCTGGATCAACTTAGTGCATATACTTATGCCAGTAACTGACAACTGCCATACTATAATCATTGAGAAAATGGACATAACAATTATTTCATGACCATTCAATTAACAAGTTATGTGGCTGACTATATCCCAAAGCAAAATATGATGTGTTTTTTAATTGTTAGAAGAAACTACATCTTCTAATCTGTATACAAATACTATAAGCTAAAAAGGTATCATTGCTTTCTAGTCAAACAAAAAGTTGTAACCATTGTGACGTAAACTATCATCCAATTCTGCAAGTCATAATATGTCGCATGATGTTATAGATTGTCTAAGTGTTGTAATTTTCAGTGAAATATGATACAAAATGTAGATGCACAACCTCATATGAGAATGAAACTACCTGAAAGTTTGAATGCTGAACGTTGAATTTGTAAGTGAACACCCACAGGCCACAGACATTTACAAAGACCGACAGACATCCATCCAAGGTGATTCCTATATACCCTATATACCCCAATCATCACGGGGGTATAATGAATAAATATCTTCAGGGCATACAGAGTTTTTTTTACCTTATATAACAGACGCCGAATATCGGCGTCTTCCCCCACCAAACTAGGCTGGTTTTTTCCCCTTTCAGAACCAAAAATTCCCCCCCCCCCCCAATTTTTTTTTTTTTTTTTTTTTTTAATAGAAAGATGTGTCTCATGATTATATTATCTCAATTCTATTTTAATTTAATCTTGCCAAACGTAATAAATTATGAAAAAAACAATGAATATAGTTCAAACATGTACACATGTATTGTAATAATGAGAAAGTAAGTAAACAAATCCCCCAAAAAGGGAAATGCCGCGAAAATTCCCACGCGCACATTTTTTCCCCAAAGTGGAAAATCCCGCGTAGAATTTCCCCAACATAAGGGCTAAAGGCCCCTTCCCCCACAACCCAAAAAAAAACCTGGCATATTCTTACTCCAGCGCGTATTTGTATACTTAAAACATGGACAGGTGGTTAATTTTAATTTATAGATATCCTTATTTAAAAATAAATGCAGATAATTATTTCATAGAATGTTGACTGCATTTCAATAATTGTTTAATTTAAAATAACCAGCATTTTCTTTAATTTATGCAAGGGGAATTTTGTAAATATACATGTGGAAAACAAAACAAAAACCTTTTGGTTTAGAGGCTTAATTTTTGCACAAAAATGTATGAAAATATGCCCTGACCCTTTATGATTAAAACTGATGTCAAATCAACTCTTATATGTATTTATTTAGTCAGTTTGACCAATTTAAAAACACAAAATTTCTGATCAGTAATAGGAACTTTTCTACAGAAAGGTCAGAAAAAAGCTGATGTAACGTGAACTAAATGTGCAACTCTAAACTCTTTAAAAACTGGGCTAAATGCATAAGCGCAAAGAGTTGTTCCAGATTTGCCTGTACAGTCTGCACAAAATTATCAGCCACGACACTTTCAGCTTTTATGGAATTCTTTGTTTTAAGGTATATTCGGAAAGTGTGGTCACAAATTAGCTTGGGCAGACTTTACACACTTTTCTGGGACAACACTTTAGGCACATGCATTAAGCCCTGTTTTCCCAGAGTGCAGCTGAAATACTTCCTGTTTTTGTTGCTGCTGCGACAGGGCCAGAGATTGTGTGAGTCTTGACGCCAAAGTCTCCACCCAGAACAGGGAATGTAGGACAGCACTGCTCCTCAGGCGCCAGGTTCACATTATTAGAGAGCAACATATAAAGGTCAGTCACGTTAACAGACGAGTCACTCAGCGTCTGCTCTATCTGTGGATCAGATTGTTTCATCTCGAGTGACTCGTCATGATGAAAGTTTAACTCACCAAGGCTCGGCTGTTGGAAGTGTTGATTTAGGGCCTTGTGAGAAGATGTTAAAAGGTGGCGTGCTGAATTTCCTGAGCGAGTTGTAGTATAAGTGGATTGGGATTGCCTAAACATTCATGATGTTTGTCTTGTTTGCTTATAATGTTTTCTGCAAAGGAAATGGAAAGTAAACTATAAATAGTGTCTTTAGTGACAAATGAATATGCCTTGACAATGTATGTTGAAACACCTTACTTAACACACCTGCTTTTTAATGCAACACATTTAGTCTTTATTTTATATTTAGGATTGCATAATGATTTATTTTTCGCCAGTTAGCACTCACAATAACATTGTAATAATGAATAACGCGCACCAACATGTTAAATCGAAATTTTGGGGTTTTAAACAGTGAGGAATACATGGTAAAGTACATTATGTAGCAAGTTGCCATATTTATCTGTACATTAAAAAAACAGGAATAACTTAAGCACTTTTAGACGTGACACTATACCACTTTAAATATGACGCAATACAACATTTTGCTAACGAATACTTAACAATTTAGAATCAGTGCTATAAATATAAATGTTAAACTTATAGAGCTGAATATGGAAATGAACTCAATGTCACAACCCATTCAAAACAGTATTTGTTATGGCAAACATTTAATTGGGAATTAAGCCAGTAATTATCGAAAAATATGGAATAGACTTTTTGAGATTAGGAATGCTTTGACCAAATAAATAACACTGTAAGGTCTCACCTGAAGCTCAAGATGCAGAGATGACATTCTAGCCTCGCTGATATTGCTAAGGGCCCAGTTTGAGTTCTACCTAACATCAGGTTGAGAGCCAAAGGGCATACTGGACCACAAAACAAAACTGCTGTCATTTTTCAACGCCTTCTCAAGCGCCGACTCAATGCCAGGCTGTTAAGGATTGGAGTGGGAAGTTACAAACCCTGATGGGTTCACCTTTAGCATCTTGTTTCAGCTGTTGGTCGAACTTCCCGCCTGAGGCATGGCCATGGATGCTCTGAGTGTTCACAACAAAGTAGGTGCTGCCTTTCTAAGTTAGCAACTGCGTCAAAAGTGCGTTCTCTTTGGACAGTTTGGACACCTGTGAGGACAAATCGGGACTGTCCGTAAAGTTACGACTGTCCAGGAGTATGCCAGTGGTAAGCATACGCTTCCGACTAAAACTCTACAAATATTCCTTGATTTTCTCTTGTTACTTTCCGTTGTATTGTTTGTCCCAAAAAGAATGGAACGAGTTATCCAACTTTGTATTTATCGTGATATTAGTTGTGAAGTCCAACATTGAGAACTGACTGTACATGTTGCCATAACTGCTGCAATAAGTCCTTGTGTCTGTAAAGGTTGTCCCATCTCTGGCACTCGGGTCTAACAAACCAAACAGGCTCAAGTGCGGATCACTCGACATGAAAATTGTGGTTGATGAGAACCATGTGTGAAAACTCTTTGTGCTCAAAATTTTTTATAGGAGGAATTTGTTCAACGATGCTGACCCTTTGAAGCTGGAAGTCAAATGGGAGAAGCTAGGGGTCAGGGGAGGGGTCGTGCTTGACTTGAGGCTTGTGCGGGCCCGACTGGTGCTGTTGCCGTACCAACTCTATATCAAAACCGGGGCTCTCCTGAAAACATGGGAAATATGAACTGGTACAAAAGGTTTACATTACAATCTATAACAAACCATGTCTCTTAATAAGAGTTGAAGTTTCTCAAAATTTTTTATAGGAGGAATTTGTTCAACGATGCTGACCCTTTGAAGCTGGAAGTCAAATGGGAGAAGCTAGGGGTCAGGGGAGGGGTCGTGCTTGACTTGAGGCTTGTGCGGGCCCGACTGGTGCTGTTGCCGTACCAACTCTATATCAAAACCGGGGCTCTCCTGAAAACATGGGAAATATGAACTGGTACAAAAGGTTTACATTACAATCTATAACAAACCATGTCTCTTAATAAGAGTTGAAGTTTTTCAAAGGCAAAACTTCATTCTCATGAATTTTGAACTTGGCATTTCACTGGTTCCTTATCCAAAATAACATTACAATTGATTCAATCAAACCATATCGTACTCAAACATCATTTAAAGTGTTTGTCAATACTTTATTAATCTGTCAATTCATAATTAATATTTTTAACTTTAATGCAATCCCCAGACATGGAAAGGCCGCGTTCCCCCCCACATCACTGGACTGTAAATGGCCAGCCTTTCACCAGACAGTTGTCTTCTTTGCTGAGCGAGTAGCTGTAACGTTGAGCGAACCAATATGGA
This sequence comes from Dreissena polymorpha, assembly GCF_020536995.1. Taxonomy (NCBI): domain Eukaryota; kingdom Metazoa; phylum Mollusca; class Bivalvia; order Myida; family Dreissenidae; genus Dreissena; species Dreissena polymorpha. Next base: position 50,945,582 of record NC_068360.1, read on the forward strand.
ATATGCATACTGCACAGGCTAATCTGGGACAACACTTTACACACATGCATTAAGACCTGTTTTCCCATGCAACCTTACATTGTTGCCATTGCATGCATGAAAACTAACTCTAAAGCTTTTATTACACTGTGCTGGGAATGAGGCTCTTATTGAGAACAAATGTATTCCACGGAATCATATTTATAAGCTTTATTAAATATCTCACAACTTTATAAAAACTCAAGGCCTTATGAGGATGACAGAAATTCTTGGGGTGTTGTTTAACTGAGGTTCCTGTATGATAAGTTGAAAAGCATCGAGCTGAAGAAGAGTTTGAGTTATTGATCCTCAAGTAAAACAAGTCCTGCTGTAAACATGATATACACAATAAAAGACGCCATTTTATGTTTTATTAAATAATATCATTCTTATCAATTTCATCTTTAACATTCTTTGTACACAGGTTACACTGTAAACCATTATTATTTGAGGGACATTATTTATGTTGATTTTAAGGGTTGACTGATCCACAAATTTATCACACACAGAAAAGTAACTGACACAAATTCATCATTTATTTTTCTGAACTGAGAAATCCACAAAATGAACTAATGTGTCCGTAAAAGTCTTTTTGACCACAAAATTTCGGATGAATATATATATATATATGAGTTTACATTATACAAACAAGTAAATTTTAGGATATTTTATCTTAAGTAAACTCATACTTTTCTTTTCCACCTCATCTTTTTTGCATTCTTACTACATAGGGAATACATAAGCAGGTCTTTTCTGGCATGTTTATTGGTATGTGAAACGGACCCATACGCAAAGCGTTTTTCTTTCTTTAACACGGGCTGTTTGTAAAACATGCTGTCAGTTGTAGTGGCAGCCATGGTGTTAATACGTTTTTTGTCACTGTGACCTTGACCTTTGACCTAGTGACCTGAAAATCAATAGCAGTCATCTGCCAGTCATGATCAAGGTATCTATGAAGTTTGATGATCCTAGGCCTAGGAGTTTTCTTGAGACATCATTCGGAAACAATTTTACTGTGTCGAGTCACCGTGACCTTGACCTTTGACCTAGTGACCTGAAAATCAGTAGGGGTCATCTGCGAGTCATGATCAATGTACCTATGAAGTTTCATGATCCTAGGAGTAAGCAGTCTTGACTTATCATCCGGAAACCATTTTACTGTGTCCGAGTCACGGTGACCTTGACCTTTTACCTAGTGACCTGAAAGTCAATAGCGGTCATCTGTGAGTCATGATCAATGTACCTATGAAGTTTTATGATCCTAGGCATAAGCGTTCTTGAGCTATCATCCGGAAATCATTTTACTGTTTCGGGTCACTGTGACCTTGACCTTTGACCTAGTGACCTAAAAATAAATAGGGGTCATCTGCAAGTCATGATCTATGTACCTATGACGTTTCTTGATCCTAGGCATAAGTGATCTTGAGTTATCATCCAGAAACCATATTACTGTTTAGGGTCACTGTGACCTTTACCTTTGACCTAGTGACCTGAAAATCAATAGGGGTCATCTGCGAGTCATGATCAATGTACCTATGCAGTTTCATGATCCTAGGCGTAAGCGTTCTTGAGTTATCATCCAGAAACCATTTTTCTATTTCAGGTCACCATGACCTTGACCTAGTGACCTCAAAATCAATAGGGGTCATCTGCGAGTCATGATCAATGTACCTAAGAAGTTTCATGATCCTATGCCTAAGCATTCTTGAGTTATCATCCAGAAACCATATGGTGGACAGACATACTGACATACTGACGGACGGACCGACATGAGCAAAACAATATACGCCCTCTTCTTAGAAGGGAGGCATAAAAAGAGAATTAGGCATTCGATCTCCAAGTGTGGATTAAAAGCGTTCATTGGTGACACCACATGTCTGCACATGTGTAGATACAGTTATTAAGACAAGGGCTGTTTGTAAAACATGCATGCCCCCCATTTGGGCTGTCAGTTGTAGTGGCAGCCATTGTGTGAATATGTTTTTTGTCACTGTGACCTTGACCTTTGACCTAGTGACCTGAAAATCTGTAGTGGTCATCTGCCAGTCATGATCAATATACCTCTAAAGTTTCATGATCCTAGGCCTAATTATATTTGAGATAACATCAGGAAACCATTTTACTGTTTCGAGTCACTGTGACCTTGACCTTTGACCTAGTGACCAGAAATTTTATAGGAGTCATCTGCCTGTCATGATCAATGTACCTATGAAATTTCATGATCCTAGGCGTAAGCATTTTTAAGTTATCATCCAGAAACCATTTTACTATTTCGAGTCACTCCTGAATGTGACCTTGACCTTTGACCTAGTGACCTGAAAATCAATGGGGGTCATCTGCCAGTCATGATCAATATCCCTTGAAGTTTCATGATCCTAGGCCTAATTATTTTTGAGTTAATATCAGGAAACCATTTTACTGTTTTAAGTCACTGTGACCATGACCTTTGACCTAGTGACCTGACAATTTAAAGGAGTCATCTGCCTGTCATGATCAATGTACCTATGAAATTTCATGATCCTAGGCGTAAGCATTCTTAAGTTATCATCCGGAAAACATTTTACTATTTCGAGTCACTGTGACCTTGACCTTTGACCTAGTGACCTGAAAATCAATAGGGGTCATCTGCCAGTCATGATCAATATACCTATGAAGTTTCATGATCCTAGTCCTAATTATTCTTGAGTTAACATCAGGAAACCATTTCACTGTTTCGAGTCACTGTGACCTTGACCTTTCACCTAGTGACCTGAAAATTTAAAGGAGTCATCTGCCAGTCATGATCAATGAAGTGTTCTGCCGTGAATTTTTACTGTTGGGGACAGGGACCCTTTAGGGTTAAAAAAGTGGGGACAAAAAGGAAAAATATGGGGACAGAGAAATATATTTGTAGCAGAATTTATTTTTCAGAAACAAATTATATTTTACTTGCACTTTTAAATTTGTTTGTTTTCTTCTAACAGCAAGTCCACAGGACGTAATATTCTAATTCAACCATGAATATTTTAAAAACTATTTAAAACTGTCAACAATAGTCAACATATTCACAAAACTTTCAACAGATTTATGGTCATTGAACTCAGCATTGTGTGTCAAAGTACTTGTCCAATAATTAGAACTACCGATAGTAAAGGCGTTTTTTGTGTGCTTTATGCGCAAAGTGTATGTCATTGTGTTGTTGTCAAACAGTGACCAAGACAATTTTCGAAGCCAATTTGCTTGGAACATATGTTTAGGGCCAGGGGTAGACTTTTTTGTCATTGCTAAATGATGTTGGGACTTGGGAAGACTCTGTTGGGGTGTTGTTATTATTATCGTCATATTTTCTAATTTTACTTGCCGGAGGACAAAAACTACAATGGATTTTGTTTTCTTCGTCCGGTCACTTTACGCCATTTTGATTGGTTGTTATAATCTCAACTTACCAATGCAATAAAGTGTTATTAAAGTAAATTTACCATTGGCTGCACAATGACGTCACGTCCAATGATATAATTCGTTTTGATTACACACTCACTCGATTACCTTACCGACTTACCAATTGAATTGATTAGTTTTTATTACTAATTCCTGTGCGCTGGTGGACCCATATACGGAAAACAGGTGGCGGCAAATCTTTTATTTTTGCGCCAATGACGCCAGGGCGCATCCACGGCAGAAAACTGTCAATGTACCTATGAAGTTTCATAATCTTAGGCGTAAGCATGCTTGAGTGATCATCCAGAAAACATTTTACTATTTTTACTATTTCGAGTCACTGTGACCTTGACCTTTGACCTAGTGACCTGAAAATCAATAGAGGTCATCTGCCAGTCATGATCAATATACCTATGAAGTTTCATGATCCTAGGCTTAAGCATTCTGTAGTTATCATCCGGAAACCATTTGACTATTTCGGGTCACTGTGGCCTTGACCTTTGACCTAGTGACCTGAAAATCAAAAGGGGTCATCTGCCAGTCATGATCAATGTACCTATGAAGTTTCATGATCCTAGGCCTTAGCGTTCTTTAGTCATCATCAGGACACTATCTGGTGGACGGACAGAAGGACCGACAGACTGACAGGCCAACATGTGCAAAACAATATACCCCCTCTTCTTCAAAAGGGGGGCATAATAAGTGCCTTATGATTAATATGTCTCAATTACATTTCAATAAGATCTAAAAAAAGTATATTACTAGCATAATATGATTTTATTCTTTTAATTTTAAGTTTTAGAAATAGATATATTAAATTTGTTTTTCTGAAATCAATTGACTTTTCGCACAAAAAAAATAAAAATCCCAAAATTGCATTTTTACCCAAATTGGCCATGAAAAGGCCTGATAATTAAAATGTCTTTGTTACCTTCTGTGTATTCAGGTCATCCTTGTCCACCACATCCTCAGCATCCTTGTCCCGACTCAGCAGCCACTGGAGCAGCAAAATAGCTTGATGTTTTTCTTGTATGTATATTTAGGATTCACACAAATTTATATAAATGTAATGAAAATCAATAACAGATGTTCAACAGCATAAAATATGGTAAACAAGCAAATTCGTTGAATTGATATCCCCCGCCTATATACTTCTGTACCCAGAAGTGTTATATTTTTACACTAAAAAAAACATTTTTTTGAAGATACAAAGGGCCATAACTATGTTATTATCTGATGGTGTACAATGCCATTTTGCGTGCATCATCCTCTTATGCATATATATATACTCATACCAAGTTTCAATGAAATCCGCCAAAGCACTTCCAAGATATGGCTCCGGACACAAAAGTGCCTATAGTAAAAAGCATTTTTTCAAGATACAAAGGGCCATAACTCTGTTTTGAACAGATGGTGTACAATGCCATTTGGTGTGCATCATCCTCTTATGCATATATATACTCATACCAAGTTTCAATGAAATCCGCCAAAGCACTTCCAAGATATGGCTCCGGACACAAAAGTTCCTATAGTAAAAAGCGTTTTTTCAAGATACAAAGGGCCATAACTCTGTTTTTAACAGATGGTGTACAATGCCATTTTGCGTGCATCATCCTCTAATGCATATATATACTCATATTTATTTTCAATGAAATCTGCCAAAGCACTTCCAAGATATGGCTCCTGACACAAAAGTGCCTGTAGTAAAAAGCATTTTTTCAAGATACAAAAGGCCATAACTCTATTTTGAACAGATGGTGTACAATGCCATTTGGCGTGCATCATCCTCTTATGCATATATATACTCATACGATGTTTCAATGAAATCCGCCAAAGCACTTCCAAGATATGGCTCCGGACACAAAAGTGCCGGACGGACGGAAGGACAGCCGGACGGACGGACAACGCCAAAACAATATCCCTCCGCCTCTGGCGGGGGATTATTAATAAATCTCACATCAAGTGTTACATTTCTGTAAACATTGCGTAAAATATTAATATATACTCCTCCAAAGATTACTTAAACAATTTCATATTTTATTTAAAAAATATTCATCCATATACATTTCTTACATGGCATGGTGTTTATGGAAATGAAAGTCTAAAAATAGCCTCAGTTGCTATGTACATGTGCATCTATGTACAAATACGAAATTTTCAGTTGAAATGCTTTGTTTTTTTCATGCGAAGTTTACAAGAATTAAATTTTAGGACCATAACTACACAAATGTTATGACAACAATAACATAATATGCATTAGATCTAATGTTCCAACAAAAACCCTCACATTGTATAAGCAGATAACAATATGTGTACATGTACATAAATTATTTGTATCTTTAACTACACACTTTATGTTGTATTGTAACATCACACACTACTATGTTTGTATGCTAAACAACACATTGTAATTAAAATACTAATCACTAATTACAACAACTCATACATACATGTAAACACTATTCCACTCTGAACACCAGGATGTTGTCGTCCCACTGTCCCACAATGATGGATGATGTGGTGCTGCTGTAGCAGACTGACCGTGGCCAGCTCACTCCATCCTCCTCAGTAGCAAGATTAGCCAGCTTACTCTGCCCCTCCCAGCCCACCTGTAGTACAGTGTGCGACTTGGCTCCACAGACCAGCACCTGGCCTGCAGGGGTCACATGTAGACCATGTGGGCCATTTAGTGCTGGGTCTGTGTATGTAGCCAGGAGTGTGCCATCCCTGGCCAGGGTGTGAAGCTTGTAGTTGTAGTAGCTGGTGATGTACAGCCTGTCTCCTGTGGGACTCACAGCACACTTGTCTACTGCAAAACAGAGTAACATCAAGATATTGAAATACTGTCAATGTTAAATAATCTTATTAAACATACTGCAGTGATATTGTATTACGCATATGTTGTGATAAAGAGGCCTTTACACATCTAAAATATATGCATACATTTCAATGATTCAATAGTTAAGCGTGACAATAAACTTCAGTAGCAGAGCTATTGTGTAAACGTTTGACATGTTGAAATGCGACTGGTGAGTAAGATATGAATTGAAGCAAAATTACACAGTCTATTCGATTGAAAAAATTACACATACAGAAACAATTGCTCAGTTCAATCAACATGTTTATACCATGTTACTATGTGCAGCATGAATAGATTTTCCACACATGTATACATGTGATAACTATGTACTGAAATTAGTGAAATTGACCAAAGCAGACATAATTCATGTGCTGTGTTACAACGTTATTTGTGTTTTTCAAGTGTTTATAACAGGAAAAATAATATTCAAAACAACAGTTATTGACACTTTTCTAGCTAGTTAGATACAAAACCAATTTCAACAGCAAAATGTTTAAATGAACATACTACTATAATTACAATGAAATTAATACATACATTTGAACACTTCATAAAAGAATACAACCACAAGAGTACCTATGCTATAAGGCGTTATGAAATTATTCAATTTAACAAACATATTGTACATGTACAATCATTTAAAAACCACAAAATTAAGACAGGGTCAGAAAGTGTATCTTTCCCAGGAACTCAGTTTCTATTTATAGACATGTCATGTAGTGACAGTCAAAATACTTTATTACTCATGTTTATAAATCAATATTAATTTCTGAATCTAATTGTTTTGGCTACAATGTACTGTAGCATTCAAAGGGCACATATGAATTATAGAACAAATATTTTATAATACATCAGCGGGTTTTCTGCTATGACATCTGAATTTTATTTTATTTTCATCTCACAAAGTATATAACTATAATTTATATGATTTAAAAAAAACAAAAACAAGATCAAACCTTATGGGTCAATATTTGTTGATTAAAAAAATAAATCCCAATTCGGTTCATTAACTCGATAAAACTTTCCAAATTTGTCATTGTATGGATTTAAAACAAGAGCACAACATAACAGGTGCCAACGCTCGGCTGCGAAAGCTTGTCAGATTTTTTTTAGAGGTCACAGTGACCTTGACCTTTGACCTAGTGACCCAACATTTGGTGTGGCGTGTAGAACTCATCAAGGTTCATCTACATATGAAGTTTCAAAGTTGTAGGTAACAGCACTTTGATTTAAGAGCCTATATTAAAGTTTATATTAAAGGTCACAGTGAGCTTTGACTTAGTGACCCAAAAATGGGTGTGGCGCGTAGAATTCATCAAGGTGCATGTACATTTGAAGTGTCAAAGTTGTAGGTGGAAGCACTTTAATTTTAGAGCCAATGTTAAGGTTTAAGCACGACGCCTACAAAGAATGTTAAGGTTTATGTTAAAGTTTTATATTATAGGTCACAGTGACCTTGACCTTTGACCTAGTGACCCAAAAATGGGAGTGGCGTGTAGAACTCATCAAGGTGCATCTACATATGAAGTTTCAAAGTTGTAGGTGGAAGCACTTTGATTTTAGAGCCTATGTTAAAGTTTTATATAAGAGGTCATAGTGACCTTGACCTTTGACCTAGTGACCCCAAAATGGGTGTGGCGTGTAGAACTCATCAAGGTGCATCTACATATGAAGTTTCAAAGTTGTAGGTGGAAGCACTTTGATTTTAGAGCCAATGTTAAGGTTTTAGCCAACGCCTACAACAGACGACGAGCTGGCTATGACAATACCTTGGGTATTCTCTGAAAACAGCCGAGCTAATAACAAAATTCGACTAGACTCCTTTTCCCATAATGGCTAGAAAAATCCCTGTACATATTACAAATGTTATCAGGATGGATTCACCATGATTCTTACCTTTATATTCAAATGACCTATAGAGACTGCAGACCTGTTTGCCATTCAGTGTGTATTTGTACAGTTCTTCACTAGAGATGACAAAAAGGACTCCTTGGTGATGGTCAATAACTCTACATTCATGTTGTAACTGAAACTTCCTGCCAGGAACGAGCTTTCCCTGGTTGACAGTGATAAACTGGACCTCATGTATCTTGCTATCATGGTCATTCACTGCTACTGCAACCTCACTGGGTGTGATCAAACAAATGTCAACTGGCCGAGCATTCACATCCCAGTGACTCACCACCTGGTACTGCTGGTTCAGCATCTTGACATTCTGATTTGTACAGTCTACAACCAGTACATGCCCATCGGGAAGAACACATATGCCACCGATATAACATTCACCTGAATCACTTGGTATTCTCACATTGTGCTTAGTATTACTCTGGACATTAAACACCTTGCTTGACTTTCCTAGCAGAGTTAATGCCTGCTGTATTATATGCTTACATTTTATGCTGGCTATAAGGCAGAGCTCCTTATTATCTCCAATTTTCTGAACAAATTCATGGAAATGTGACAAGTCATTGTGAAGACTGGTGCATTTATGAATAGAACTTGTAACTGACCCTTTTATGCTTATAACTTCATCTCTCATCTCGTTTAGTTCCTTCACAGTAATATTATCAAATTCATTCAAGATAAAAAGAACACTCCTACACATCTCTTCTTTTAAATATTGCTCATGTCCGCCTGATGTACCCACATAACTATTACCACACTCATCTATATCATCTATATTAAAATTTAAATTGCCACGCATTTGTTCTATCATGACTGCCACATGTTCCTTATATGTTCTTAGCAATGCCTGAACACTGAGCTCCTGACTGATCTGAAGGCTTTTGATTTCTCCCAGAACAGTTTCCAGCTCCACTGACAGTCCCTGTAGGTCTGTGGGCTGCATGTCAGTCAGCTCATTAATTGGAGTCACTTTACTGCACTGGCTGAAATAAACAATCAATACATGTACATACCAAGGAATAGTCAGTGATATTATGTAATGCTTTAAACAAATCTACACATTTAAACAAGGGCTGTTTGTAAAACATGCATGCCCCCCATATGGGCTGTCCATTGTAGTGGCAGCCATTGTGTGAGCACGATTTTTGTCACTGTGACCTTAACCTTTGACCTAGTGACCTGAAAATCCATAGGGGTCATCTGCGAGTCACGATTAATGTACCTATGAAGTGTCATGATCCTAGGCAAAAGCGTTCTTGAGTTATCATCCGAAAATCATTTTACTATTTCGGGTCACCGTGACCTTGACCTTTGACCTTGTGACCTCAAAATCAATAGGGGTCATCTGCGAGTCATGATCAATCTACCTATGAAGTTTCATGATACTAGGCAAAAGCGTTCTTGAGTTATCATCCGAAAACCATTTTACTATTTCAGGTCACCGTGACCTTGACCTTTGACCTAGTGACCTCAAAAACAATAGGGGTCATCTGCAAGTCATGATCAATCTACCTATGAAGTTTCATGATCTTAGGCGTATGCGTTCTTGAGTTATCATCCGGAAACCATTTTACTATTTCGGGTCACCGTGACCTTGACCTTTGACCTAGTGACCTCAAAATTGATAGGGGTCATCTACGAGTCATGATCAATCTACCTATGAAGTTTCATGATCCTAGGCGTATGCGTTCTCGAGTTATCATACGACAACCACCTGGTGGACGGACCGACCGACCTACCGACCGACCGACCGACATGAGCAAAGCAATATACCCCCTCTTCTTCGAAGGGGGGCATAATAACAAGAACTATGGAAATGGAAACTAAATGAAAGCATGATATTTTGAGGCTTAATATGGAGGGAGAGCTTATACTTGCACATGCCTGTCTGTCCTTCCAACAGTGCAACTTTTATGTCACACGTTACTCAACAAGTATTCCAGACACATTACAAATACAACTAAAAATGGCACGGCAGAGGCCGACGGGTATCCCAACGCGGCACGTATTGCCATAAAAGAAGTTCAGTATCAATTAGAAGTGAATCGGTGTAGAAATGAAAAAGTTAATGTTAAATAACCTAAACAAGTGCTGTCAGAGGACAGCGCGCTCGACTATTCGAGTGCTTGACAGTATAACGTAAGCCATCATGGGGTAATTGTTCAAATAATTCAATAAGATCAAAGTAATATATTCCGCAATGTATTGAACATTTGTAAAGACATAAAACAAAGTAATAAGATTTTATTTCAAATTTGATAGTAATAGCTTGGGTGGAAAGTTTGGACGGTCCTTTAAAAATAAAGTAAACAAGGCAATTGTCAAGCAATCTAGTCCCCTACTGGCTCCACCATTGTCAGAAATTCCACCATTTTCAGAATGTTATTTCATTTGGTTGCCATAGCAACCACAATTTTTGACTTAGGAACAAAATGAAATGACGTGCATAATGTCCATATTTCCATCTATCCATGTTGCAAGTTTCATGAAAAAATATTAAGAACTTTTAAAGTTTTTGCAGGATTCAGAAAAGCGTGACAGACTCACAGACAGACACACAGACAGACTCACAGCCAGACACACAGAGCGCAAACCATAAGTCCCCTCCGGTGAAACCAGTAGGGGACAATAAATATTTGTATTTTAGAGGGGGTATAATGTGGGGTGTGGTAATTTATTAGATGATCTTTCGAAAATAAAGAATTTTTTTTTGGAGGGGGGGTTGGGGGCAGGGATTCTGGGTTGGGGCGTGGGGTATTATTTGGGTGGAATCCATTGTGGTATTCAGGTAAGTGTTGTTTTGTCAAAGTATTAATACAAGTTTATCATAAATAAAGAAGTTATGGCAATTTAACTAAAATTTACTATTGACCTTGAGAGTCATGGTCATTCAAAGGTCAAGGTGAAATTGAACTTGGCAGGTACAGTACCCTCATGATGGTAAGAAAATATTTGAAGTTTGAAAGCAATAGCTTTGATACTTTATAAGTCAAGTGGATCTAAACACAAAATTTAACAAAATATTCAGTTACTAAGACAAAAAGGGCCATAATTCTTACAAAATGCTTGATACAGTTGTCTGCTCTTGTTTATAGGTTGGGGTCATGTTGGTAAAGAAGTTTGCAAAATGTGAAAGCAATATGTCAAGGGACATTGAAAATATTTGAGGCGGTACGTAAACTTTAACATAGATTTATCAAAAATATGCATATTCTAAGTAAAAAAAGGGCCATAATTCTTACAAAATGCTTGATACAGTTGTCTGCTCTTGTTTATAGGTTGGGGTGATGAAACATGAAACAAGAGATGTGTTTTTCAGAAAAACAATGCCCCCTATTGCATCGCGTTGAAGCCATAAATTTGACATTTTACCTTCGAGGATGACCTTGACCTTTTACCACTCAAAACGTGTAGCTCCATGAGATACACATGCATGCCAAATATCAACTTGCTATCTTCAATATTAAAAAAGTTATGACCAAACTTTAACGAAGGTTAAAGTTTAAGGTAAGAAAAATAAATGATATTTGACCTTTGACCTTGAAAGATGACCTTGACTTTTCACCACTCAAAATGTGCAGCTTTGTGAGATACACATGCATGCCAAATATGAAGTTGCTATCTTCAATAATGCGCAAGAAATCAAACTTTAACCAAGATTAAAGTTTTGGGACACACATATACAATGAATGAATGAATGAATGATGAATGAATGAATGAATGAATGAAGACAGACAGACAGACAGACAGACAGACAGACAGACAGACAGACAGACAGACAGACAGACAGACAGACAGACAGACAGACAGACAGACAGACAGACAGACAGACAGACAGACAGACAGACAGACAGACAGACAGACAGACAGACAGACAGACAGACAGACAGACAGACAGACAGACAGACAGACAGACAGACAGACAGACAGACAGACAGACAGACAGACAGACAGACAGACAAGTGTGACAGACTGACGGACTCACAGCTAGACTCACGGACACACAGAGCGCAAACCATAAGTCCCCACCGGTAATACCGGTAAGGGACAAAAACAAATAACACCTAGAGTAAGGGGAATTTTGACCCCAGCGTCAATCTTCACGCTAATTTTTTTGGCAAAATAGACCTTCGGGCTAATCAGATGGAATTTTGAATAGCCCGAAGACATGTTTGATAGCCCGAAGAGGTCAATATAAATTTTATGACTTTTTTGGCATGGAACACCAAAATAGTTATTAACAATCAGAAAATCTACTTCCATTAGTAAAAACAGATGCATGTGATTACAGTAATAAAGGATATTTTGTTTCCTGTTGAAATGCATTTTATACAAAATGCACCAGATGATTATGCTGTTTATTTTAACTTTATTATTACACATGTTCTCATTCAATGATTCCATTAATCAGTTTGACCGGTGTTTGGTTTTATTTAAAGCAAATTGATTATTATTGTATTATTACTAGGACAATCGCCTGTAAATTTCCGAATTGTCGGCATGTGGCTTCAAAACAAAAAGGCCACCGTTTGTGTTAAATGCCCAATCTACCAAATGACAATGTCTGCTTCTTCAATTTACTCCTGATGTTTTGATAAGCATGTGTCAACCGTGAAAAGTATTGTATATTTGTAAGCAGATTATAAGTAGCAAAGTAGGTCACGTAGCAGAAAGAGATTACAGAATAAACGAAAGTTCTACAATTATTAATAATTAGTTGAAAAAAACGTCTCCTAATACGCAAGAATAATTGAGTAAAACATATGGAAATCTATCTGTATTAAGGATCAATTTGTTTGTAAACCAATGCGTACAATATCCCTTACAGACTCTTTTATTTTTATTGAAAAATTACTTCGTTCATTTTTCATGAATTATAAATACATTTTCGAAAAACACTTCTAAAATTAAATACGCTTCTAGATTAGTCATTATTTTAAAACATTACGAAGTGACCGATGCGTTAACATCCCGAAACGTGATCTACGCATGGTCAGTTTGAATAATCTCATCTCGATTGGGCATCATCATTACTTTAAATAGCAACATAGCCGGATGTTTACACAACAGTTAAAAAAAATGGCGGCCGCATGTGTTCATGCAATTCTTTAAAAGTATAACGTCATTTTAGGCATTTAAATAGCGAATTTAATCGTGCATCTTAAAAACGGGTATAAATCAGGTTATTGATATAACGCTCAAATATTTAATCGACCTGTCGGGCTATTTTATAAGCATTTAGGATCGACCAACTGGCCCAAGAATCAACTTGGGCTTCGGGCTTGTAGGCTTATTCGAAGACTGCCCCAGCGTCATGATTTGATCAAACTATGTAGAGGACCACATAATGATGTTAAACATCAAACATTAAACCCCAGACCCTTGTGGTTTCTTAGAATACAATTTTTAAGGTTATTTACTACATCAGTCTAATTAAATCATTTGACACATAGGCTTGGTTAGTTTTGACCCCAGACACATGATTTGAGCAAACTTTGAAGAGGAGTACCATACTTTGTTACACACAAAATATCAGTTTTAGAGAAGTTTTTTTGTTGAGATAAACAATAAAGGTGTTTATACATCTGATCACTTGGGGTGGCAAGTTTTGACCCCATCAACATGATTTGAAACAAACTGAGCAGAGAACCACTTTAAGTATTACATGCAAAATAACTAACAATCTAGGACCCTGTGGTTTCTTAGACGATTTGGTCAACATGTATATACTCACTGACAGATCAACTGATCAGAACAACCTCACAAAATGCTCACAACTCTTGCATACCTGACTAAAAAAGTACATGATATTGGCTTACATGTTTCAGATATCTACTTTTCACAAAGTATTAATAACGTCTAGAAGAATCATTAGACCATTTAATTAACATAGGTTCAGTTGTTCATGAAATTGTGTGCAAACACGAACAATTTCATATAATATTGTCTCACTTATTGTTAACCAAATGGCAAATAGCTCAATGAAATTTAATCAAAGCAGATTTTTTTTTTATCTGTGTGCATGTCCCTTTATGGTATATTGTAACTGTTTGATAATAGGTTAACATGTCAACCCTTAAAAAGGGTTTCAACTGTTTTGTCAATTCTGATCATTATTTTCTGAGGTCTAACCTAGAAACTAGTTACTAGTCAAACAGACAAAAGGATGGGCAGACGAGCATGGAGTATGACAGATATAATTAGCAGAGAATCTTGATTTACACACAAGTTAAATAAATTCCATCGAAACACGAAATCAAACTTTATATTGATTATCAATAAAGTGATACATTAAGCTCCCACCCGGTTGGAGAACATAAAATATATACATTGATAAAAAGGTTGCCGTGGTGTAATGGATATGGTGTCCGCCTAGCGACTGGGAGGTCACGGGTTCGATCCCCACCGTGGGAGCGTTCTCTAGATCTCCCCCAAAGACACCAAGTACTGGTTCTAGGCCCAGGAAACGGACTCGAGAGCGTTTATATAAGCCTTAGGCTTTCGATGCAATCGAGCTAAAATAAATAGGTTTAAACTAAAAAGGTTTATTGTTTAATATAAGAAGTGGCCTGAAAGCCAAGTCTGCGGACTGGTCATTAAGTAACTGTATGTAAATTTGTTCTATCTGCAAAAATGTCATAAATCAAAGTTGATATTAGTTGACTGATTTTGTTCATTTATAGTTAAGGATAACATTAGAATGGGACAATGATTTAAGTTTTCTTGAATTAAGTTATTGAAGATTTGAATTACATCTGTATAGTTATTATTAAATTGATTTAAAAATGGCATTATATAATAAACATCTTTTTTAAACAGTAAGTAAATTAAAAGTTGACCAACAAATAACACGCATGTAATCATTAGGAAATAAAAGTAAAGCAACTGCTAACAATAATCTCAATGACTGACTATGGACGCTGGTAATTTCATCATACAATTCCAGTATTTATAATACTAATAAACAACATAATTATTCATTATCAGGTACCTGTGATTAAGCTCAACACATCTGGAGCAGCACAGCTCACTATGGCCATTGCACAATGCTGTTATTGTTTCATTCTTGTGTATGTTGCATGTTATGAGATAATTCTCCATTTTCTTAGAACGTGGCCACTTCATAACTTTATCCTTTCCATAAGGAGATTTTTTATTAAACCACCAACCATGCTTTCTATGAGAGTGAATACATGGTTTGCAGTAATACTTGCGACATTTTTTACAGTAAAATTCTGCATCTATTTCTACAGACCGTTCTTTCTCGCAGATTGTACAACAATAATATTTAACCAAATCAAAATTTCTAGAAAATGCAGATGTTGCCATTTTGATGATTCACTTTCAACAAACAAGATTATACAATCTAAAATCAATTGAAATATTTATGTCCAAGTATTTGTTTACAATAAATATCCCAGAAAACACACACAATTATTATTTAACACAGGCAAGTAATATGAAATTTTGAACTGAACTGAACAGCAACCAAGTTTGCTGTCAAATGACACTTGTATGATAGGAGCAAACAGTGTAACTATGTATACTGTCACCTGACTATTGGGTAATGAGTGTCTTGATTACTTTAAACTGCACAAAGAAGCTGTGTAGATAAAAACTTTATCCCAAAGTGTTTAACACACCACATTTTTAATTGCTCTAATAAATGCCATGTTATGAACATAGAATTATAATGACAATAAAGTAGGTTCTTACATAAACCAATTTTAGTATTATATATCTGATCATTTTCCTCAAACAGTATTTAAAACTGACAGTTAATATAATGATGTACATATATGGAAGGGAATATCGGCCAGTACATGCATGCTGTTAGTTGATATTCTTATTTTAACTACTGGCATATGCTTTCTGATACATGGCAGTTGCATTTTTCCTAGTTATCCACACGCTTTTTGAAAATCTCCGCCGTCTGTCTGTCCGTCAGTCTGTCCTGGCCACTATCTCCTCCTACACTATAAGCATTAGAACCTTGAAACTTACACACATGGTAGCTATGAGCATATGTTTGACCCTGCACTATTTGGAATTTTAATCTGACCCCTGGGTCAAAAGTTATGGGGGTTGGGGTGGGGCTGGGTCAGAGATTTTCATTCATTTTTTTTAGGTTATTTTACATTAACTTCTTCATTTCTACACCGATTCACTTCAAATTGATACTGAACCTCTCTTATGACAATAGGGTCAATCTCAACTATGCATGGCCCCCATTACCAACCCTGGAGCGCCCCACCCACATAGACCGGACTCACCCAAAATTGCCTTTTACTATAACTTCTTCATTTCTACACCGATTCACTTCAAATTGATACTGAACCTCTCTTATGACAATACGGTCAATCTCAACTATGCTTGGCCCATTAACCCTTTCCTTGACAGGTACGCGTTTCTACGACCCTATTGATTCCCTGTCAAATACGCGTATCTACGCCTGTATCGATTCCCTGTTATCTACGCATTTGTACTACCCTATCTATTACCTGATATATACGCGTTTTTACGCGGCACGATTTAATTTGCTATTTAAATGCTTAAAATGACGTTTTAAGTGTAACAGAAATGCATATACACCAGTGTGTTCATCATTTTTCTAAACTGTCGAGTAAACATCCGGTAATGTTGCTATTTAAAGTTATGATGCAATTGGCGACCAATCAAGACGAGGGTTTACCATTTGACATGCGTAAATCACGTTCCGGGATGTGCGCGCTTCGGGCATTTCGTAATGTCCTAAAATAGCTGCTATTCTTGAACCGTATTTAATTTGGATATTTTCCGAAAACGTCTTAATAACTTGTTAAAAATGTTGCAAAAAAAACCCACGTTCCATAGGGATATAATATGACTTGGGTGTAAATCGATTTAATTCTTATTGTTGTTTGATTCCATAATATCGTAAATGTTTGTTTCCGAGATCATATACGAGAATTACATCGATATGTTTAATGGCATGTACACTCAAATGTTTTTACAAAGACACGTGCTTATCTAAAGTTTGTGTTTAATAATACACAGGATATTGGATTATCGGTGCTTGATTGGGCAATAAAACAAAGACGCAGTCGGCTGTCTTCAATATGCCTTTGAACTGACCAACATAATAATTAATAGCGCACGTGCTAATCTAACATTTAGGGATAAGAAACACGGGTTCTAGAAACTTTGAACAAACATGTTTACCGGACACAGCTGAGTAGTCTTCAGATGACGTTGGAGCGTGCCATGTTACCTCGGCGTTTTGTAATTTGGTACAAGAATACACGGGTTTGTCGGCGACTTCTGGGTTATATGTCGGCGATCAGATTATAAACTGGAGTATTTGATAATAAAGTAGCCGCTTAAAATTGGAATTTTGCGAATAAATACACAAACTGAAGACTTATTGAAGACGCCGACATTGCTGGATTTCGATCGGTAATAAAATGCAAAATGCAAATTAATTATATGAATATTCATGGCACATTATGCAACATCCAATTAAATTGTTACCGGTATCTATAAATGTTTATAAATCATTTGGTGAATTAATGTAATAGAAATACCAAGTATTGTACGAATTTTATAAGAAATAATACAATTGATTTTGAAAATGCACGAAGTTGTTTGAGAAACTCTGTGTTTTTCTATAGTTATTTATAAGAATTTACATGAATTTTGAGGCTTGCAGAATGAATTTATAAAATAAAAAAATCTTCAAGAAAGAAGAATTGTAGTTTGAAAAGTAAGAAAAAAAATAATATTCCAAAATATAATTATTTGTATTTGATTCAACACACCAACTTCGCAAAGTTTCTATATGAGCTGGAAAGAGATTTGCATTTAAACCCATTAAAACACACAACGGTCAACTTTACATGACTATAACTGATGAATAAAATAATGTAGAAACATAAGTTTACACCACAGGAAAGGAAATTGTATTAGCTAAAACTTTCATTTTGAGTGTTTTTCAATAATATTTCAACTTTTATGAGAAAATCAGGTTTAAAGGCAATAACGGTTGCGTTACCAAAGAGGTAGATTTGCATTGAAACGCAGTAAAACTCACAACGGTCAACTTTGCATGACTATAACTGACCAATAAATTAAGGTTGAAACATACAGTTTACACCACAGGAAAGAAAATTTTATTAGCTTAAACTTTCATATTGTGTATTTTTCAATAATATTTCAATTTCAGCGATTTTCCTCCTTCTTTATAAAGTACCGGTAAACGGCACTTTCCCAATTACGAAAAAAATACAAATTTCCCAATTGCTGTCCTTAAATTCCCAATTAAAGGTAAAAAAAAAAAAAAAAAAAAAAAAAAAAAATTTTTTTTTTTTTTTTTTTTTTTAAGCAACATTTAGTTAGTTTCCCTTTGCAGCTCTATAGCTTGAACCTAGGTTTATATAATATTGACAGCTTGAAAACACTTGGTTATCAATTTTAAAGTATTTGGGAGCAAAAAATCAAATACACCAATTTCCCAATTTGAGGTTTTCACGACTCGATTTTTCCCAATTTTGAGGTTTTCACGACTCAATTTTTCCCAATTGGACCGGTACAGGTACTTTTCCCAATTGGACAAGGAAAATCGCTGAATTTTTATGAGAATATCAGGCTCAAAAGCAATGAGGGTCATAAAACAGCGTTTTTCCAATAGTGCCTGTAAAGATGGGGTACTGATATTGATAAGATGGCTATCAGCCACTGGTCAGCAGGCAGCTAGGTCTTGTGGTAACTGGAGAGGCTTATATTGGCTAAATGGCTGTCAAGGAAAGGGTTAACAACCCTGCGGCGCTCCGCCAACATAGACCACACCCACCCAAAATTGCCTTTTACTATAACTTCTTCTTTTCTACACGGATTTTCTTCAAATTGATACTGAACCACTCTTATGACAATACGGTCAATCTCAACTATGCATTGCCCCATTATCCACCCTGGGGCACCCCGCCCACTTAGACCACACCCACCCAAAATTGCCTTTTATTAAAATTTCTTCATTTCTACACTGATTCACTTCAAATTGATACTGAACCTCTCTAATGACAATACGGTCAATCTCAACTATACATGGCCCCATTACCAACCATGGGGCTCACCGCCCACATAGACTACACCCACCCAAAATTGCCTTTTACTAAAACTTCTTCATTTCTACACTGATTCACTTCTAATTGATACTGAACCTCTCTTATGACAATACAGTCAATCTCAACTATGCATGGCCCCATTACCAACCCGGGGGCGCCCCTCCCACATAGGCCACGCCCACCCAAAATTGCCTTTTACTAAACTTCTTCATTTCTACACTGATTCACTTCTAATTGATACTGAACCTCTCTTATGACAATACGGTCAATCTCAACTATGCATGGCCTCATTATCCACCCTGGGGCACCCCGCCCACTTAGACCACAACCACCCATAATTGATTTTACTAAAATTTCTTCATTTCTACACTGATTCACTTCTAATTGATACTGAACTTCTCTTATAACAATACGGCCAATCTCAACTATGCATGGCCCTATTACCAGTAACCCTGGGGCATCCCTGAGTCAAACATGCGGCATGGAGTTACGCGTCGGCCTCTGCCACGCCATTTCTAGTTACATTTGATGTGCAAACATTCAATCTTCTTTGCCACATATTGATAAGTTTATAATCACTTCATAATTTATCTATCTTTACTTTGTGTGTGTTATTGACAACTGAAGTTAAACTTTCGAAATTTGTATTAATGCTATTTCTAAAGATGTTCTTTGTTCTTTGTTTTACTATGTGCATTTGGCTATGCTGCTACTGAATTTAACTATCTGTTAACATCTTTGTGGATCTATAGTACTTCTTAAGTCGATTGCTATTGCGTCTCTGATTCAGAATCAGTCTTCTTTTCTGCATACACAGTCATTATAATATATTTCACGTTACAAAAAAGGGAACAAGTATTAAAACCCCAAAATTCCAGCACAAATTACTATTGATGGGTGATCACTCTTAACATCAAAATAAGACCTCCGATATCAACCGTGATACAGCAACTATATCCGAAATCCTCCGGAATGCGGTGAGCTAGTAAAAAATGTCCCCGTCTACATAGAGTCTATTGTTTTGACCAAAGTGATTTAAATCCCACTCTCAACACCTTGTTCTTGTCAAATTGATTTGATACTTTTGATAATTGTACTTAGGTACACTTATGTAATTAGTATTATACGGCTATTGTATATCTTTGTTTTGAGCAATTATCGATGTTAAGATAATGGGTAACTCGTATTCTCCAAAATTTGCATTAGCGAAGGAAAAGACCGTTACATATTCAGCCTCGTTATGAAATCCTATATAGCAGAATTATTAATAAATCATTATTATTTGAACTTGATTTTAAATAGACATCAAAATCCATTGAAGCTATAGCTTGTGAACTGATATTATTATCTGATAAGAGTATTCCATTTTATAAACAGTTATTTAGGTGGTATATCCATGATCCCCATTCAAAATGCGGAACCTACATTTTTTTTGACATATCGTGATTTTTGCACTGTATAGGGCAGGAAATCAGTGCGCACATGCCCAGAAAATGGTGAACCACCTAACCAATCAATACACCCCAAACTGGCCATATGATAAAATGCTGAACTGTGATTGTGGAAATAAAATTATGCAAACATTTGAAGCTGATACTCAAAAATGGGAAGCTGAATATTATTGTAAAATGCGAAGCCGAATAATTTTTAACTGCTGCTTTTTGCATATAGTTATGAAAATGAAAAAATAGCCCTCCTAGAAAGTTGTGTTTTTGTAAGTTCGACATTTGAAATGGGGACCATCGATATGCAAATGTGAAGTTTACAGTACATATCAAACTAAAAATAGTATAAATTACTTTTAAATAAGCAAATTGACTTTCATACATTTAATAATTCAGTTTGTACAGCAAATTATACATTAAAAAAAACGTTACCGTTAGACAACAACTAATATTATGATATATTATGTTCAAGATGTTTACCATCAGTGTTCTAGTTTTTCATACAAATTTTATCCCCCACCAATGGCAGAGGGATATAGTTTTGACGTTGTCAGTCTGTCAGTCCCTCCATCCGTGTGTCACAAACCTTTTAGTTATAGCCGTGGATATCAATTCAACGAATTCACTTGTTATCCCCCGCCAAAGGCAGAAGGATATAATTTTGGCATTGTTTGTCCATCCATCAGTCCGTCCGTCTGCTGTCAGCCCATCTGTCAGACGGTCAAACACTTTTTAGTTATGGTGGAGGATATCAAATCAACAAATTTGCTTGTTTCAAATTGCTCTCAGTGTATCAAATACCTATCGCAATACCGGTTAACAGTATTCAAATATATTAAAATATGGATTTGCTGAATTTTTTTGCCCGTTCAAATTATAAATCAGTAAATTTTAAAAACACGAACTACGTTTGTGAAACACAATGCCTTCTACTGCACTTTGAAACTGCAGCTCAGCAGCTAGATCTATTATAGAGAAAAGTTTCAAGTCCAAGTCATGTTACTTTGTCAAAAATCTATGTTCAAGAACGAAACTCAAAGTTGATCTGTAAGTCAATTAGGGGTTTTCCTGCTATGTAAAATAGGCCGTAAAACAGACCCGATCCCAAAGCAAACGGACCCAATCCAAACCCGAAATTATAAAAAAAATACCAATTCCCCAATCCCCCCCTTAGACACTTAGAAATAAGTGTCTTATGATTATTAGACTCTATATCTCAATTTAATTTTTTAAACATCCTACATGATATATAAATAAAATCTATAAAATGTTTTCCCAAAATGGCCAGGAAAATAAATGTTGTGCCAATATTTGATGATGAAAAAATCCCGAAATGGTCCTTTTTGTTGATACAAAAAAAACCCAAATTTGCCACTTTTCTCGATAAAAACAAAACTCTATATAACCATATTTCTTTTGCAAAAACGGCTAGAAAACTCCATGGTAATGTAGGTAGACTCGTAGAAAACTTAGGTCAGTGTCTGAAATAGTTTAAAACCGATTCCAGACAGACAGACTGACAGACAGACGGACTGACGGTGAACAGTGAGACTGCCATATGCCACTCTATTGGGGGCATGTAACACACAATAATTATTGTACATTCGCCAGCTGTCAATCAAACTCAAGCAATACGCAATCAGATTTCATTTATTGCGGCCACAGTGTACGACAAACAAAGACTGTCTGAGTAATGGATAAAGCGTTTTATGAAAACACAACTCAGGGGGCGTTGCAATCGCGTAATTGGCGACTGGTCAATTATTTTTTATTTGAAAGTTATTTTCATTTTAGTAACTTTTTAATAGGTATAATTGAGCTTGCATTGCCATTTATCTGAACGGAATTCACTGGGGAGAGATATCATGTTTAATATATTCAAGGTGTAACGGCTCTCACCAAGTACGTTTCTTTAATTCTCAATGACAGGATCAAAGAAGCACCGATAGCTTTGTATGAAAGACCTATTAAAGAATTATACATGCACTTAAACATTAATGGCTGCTTTTTGTATGATATAATATCTTTTTAAATTTCAATTTAAAGTTACAAAGTCATTTGAAAGTGACATAAATTCAATTAATTTGTAAAACAACTTAGTAAAACAATAGTTAGTTAATTACACTAATTACGATAACAATTAAGGACCAATAATGGATTAATAGGTCATGTTATCAATATAATTATAAAAACTAATCATTATCGGTCACATGCTTCTTATTTAAAATACTCAAACATATTGAAAATCCACAGATTATAACAAACAAGATGGTCTGAAAAGCCCAAATTCGCTCACCTCAGATACAAAGGAACTGACATGTTCTGTCAAGCCGAAGTTTCATGAAGAGTGAACTATAAATGTAACTTTAATAGCGCTAACAAGATTTTAATATAGCCATGTAAGGATAAATTGCAAGCCCCCCTTGTAGCCATGCCTTGGCGAAATGTTGTTCATGATTTCATGAACACTTCAAGCCAATCAGGAATTGTTCTTGAACCGTTCTCAAAAAGTTCCTGATCTTGGTTCATGAACTTTTGGACATGAACTGTTCTTAAGACACGTTCATGAACAGTTTATGAATTTTTGTTGAACACTTCAAAGTTCATGAACAGTTCTTCATCTAACCATAAATACTTAGTAATGAACATTTCATGAACAATTATTTCTGATGACTTTTCTGAGACAGACTTTGAGGATCCATCATGAATAATTCATGAATTCCTTTGTGCTAGATGTTTCATAAATACTTTTGAAAGTAATATTGAAATGTCTAGCATACTAATCTTGTAGATTTGTGAAACCTGTGAAGTTAGTATGAATATGCATAGTATTTTCACCGCTGTAAGTAAGAGTTCTTGACCTGTTCTAGAGAATTTTAAGATCATTTGTACAAGAACTGCCTTCAGGAACAGTTCAATAACTTTTTAAGGACCTTTCCTGTTCTTGAATTATTCTTAAACTATTCTTGAACACTTTAAGAACTTTTTTGAACAACATGTTTCCTTCTGATGTTCTTAAACAGGTCTACACAATGTTTTTGAACATATGATGGACTTTATTAGAATCCAATATGTTCTTAAAAGGATCTGTCATTGTTCTTGGAAGACTTAAAAGACAAGTTTAAGAACGTTTTAAGGACATCTTATTTCAAGAACAGTTTAAGATGATATCAAGAACTCAAACATGTACATTGCATTGCTGTTTTTACAAAGGAAGAATATTGTGTGCACAGAAAGTTGAAACGGAAGGCACATGGTTTATGTTATATTTGAAAATGTAAGTCTTTAATAAATTACCGGCTGAACTGATCAGCCATTGGTTCCATTTCAAGTCTTTGGCACTGTAAGTGTAACCATTTCAGGGAAACCATTGATCAGTAAATGATTCTTGAACTGAAAATGAGACTATTCATAATCTTTTCAATACATGAATTATTCATGAACATATAGTGCAAAGTTGTATTATGAAATTTTAAGAGTATTATCAAACCACTTGTATCTCAGTTATTAGTGTTATATTTAAATTAGTGTTATATGTTGCTATCAATATGTTAAGAGCTAATACAAGACATGTTTCTTCTTACCCTGACCTGTTTGTTGAGCTTTGGTAACACTTATGATAACCTTTGCATAAATTGACAAATTCTTGTTCATGAATAGTTCATGAACACTTCATGCCACCTCAGTTCATGAACTCTTGAAGAACTATGGTTCATGAACTATTCACTGACAGTCCATGAACAGAAAGTGAACCATTGAAAAATAGAAGAAAAATGTTCATGAACTGTTCATGAACAGCAAAACCCTGAACAATTTTTCAAGAATTGTGTTGTTCGTGAACTGTTCAAGAACACTTCATGCCATTGGTGTTCATGAATAGTTCATGAACATTTCATGCCATAATGGTTCAAGAATAATTCATGAACACTTCATGCCATAAGGGTTCAAAAATAGTTAATGAACACTTCATGCCATTAGGTTTCAAGAATATTTCATGAACACTTCATGCCATTAGTGTTCATGAACAGTTCATGAACTAAAATTTCAAGAACATTTCACAGACGTGGCTCATTTTCTGTTCACTGACTATTCGTGAACAATTCATGAACTCAGTTCACGAACAGTTCACAAATTATTCATGAGCTGCAGAACAACATTTCGCAGGCGTGTTTTTCAACAGACCAGAACCATTTTCAAACTCATCCAAGATATCATTAAAACAAATCTGACCAAGTTTCATGAAGATTGGACAATAAATGTGACTTTAAGAGTGTAAACAAGTTTTTACCAAAACCATAATTATAAGGAAAAATGTCCTGCCCACTGGCAGCCATGTTTTTTTTTTACAAACCGGAACCATTTTGGAACTTGACCAAGATATCATTGGGTAAAAAATTCTGACAAAGTTTCATGAAGATCAGGCAATAAATGTGGCCTTTACAGTGTTAACAAGGTTTTACGAAAGAAATATATAGCCACATTAGGAAAAATGCCAACCAAAACCATCTTTCTACTTCATCCAGGATATCAAATATCCTGATAAGTTTCATGAAGATTGGACAATACATGTGACGTTTGGAGTGTTAACAAGTTTTTACTACAGCCAGTCATGTTTTATGAAAAATGACCCAACCCTGGTGGCCATGTTTTTCAACCAACCAGAACCATTTTCGAACTCGTCCAAGATATCATTGGGACTATTCTTCTGACCAAGGTTCATAAAGATAGGACAATAAATGTGGCCTCCAGAGTGTTACCAAGGTTTTAATATAGCCATTTAAGGTAAAATGCCCAGCCCAATGGCTGCCATGTTTTTCAACCAACCAGAAACATTATCGAATTCGCCCAAGTTAACATTAGGACAAATCTTCTTACCAAATTTCATGGAGATCTGACAATAAATGTAACCTCTAGAGTGTAAACAAGGCAAATATTTACGCCGCACGAGGCCAAACACACAACAGACAAGCGATCACAAGGTGAGCTTGTGCTCAGGTGAGCTAAAAATGTACTTGAGAACCTCATTATTATCAAAGATGGACCACATTTGACCAACTCTTTGCCAAACACTTTTTAAACAAGGGCTGTTTGTAAAACATGCATGCCCCCCATATGGGCTGTCCGTTGTAGTGGCAGCCATTGTGTGAATACGTTTTTTATCACTGTGACCTTGACCTTTGACCTAGTGACCTGAAAATCAATAGCGGTCATCTGCGAGTCACGATCAATGTACCTATGAAGTTTCATGATCCTAGGCATATGCGTTCTTGAGTTATCATCCGAAAACCATTTTACTATTTCGGGTCACCGTGACCTTTACCTCTGACCCAGTGACCTCAAAATCAATAGGGGTCATCTGCGAGTCATGATCCATCTACCCATGAAGTTTCATTATCCTAGGCGTATGCGTTCTTGAGTTATCATTCAAAAACCATTTTACTATTTCGGGTCACCGTGACCTTGACCTTTGACCTAGTGACCTCAAAATCAATAGGGGTCATCTGCGAGTCATGATCAATGTACCTATGAAGTTTCATGATCCTAGGCCCAATTAAGCGTTCTTGAGTTATCGTCTGACAACCACCTGGTGGACGGACCGATCGACAGACCGACCAACATGAGCAAATATACCCCCTCTTCTTCGAAGGGGGGCATAATAACTTAAGTGTTCCTCAATATTGAAATTATGACACTTCATTTGAACTTGCATATTCAATAAAATCAATATTTCACACCAATAACTCTGGCCCCCATTTCAGTTATATGCAAGTAAAAATCTATTAGTAATATTGAAATTATTTAACTATCTGTAAACGTGCAATTAGTTCAAAAGCTATTATTATCACTATGACGCCATTGCCAAAATGTTGATCTTAAATGGATTGTACAGATTGCACATGATTTAAGTTATTTAGAGGAACAAATATTTCTACATCAGTAAAATTGACTTGAGCTTTGACCAGACCAACACCAAGTGCAATCCACAGTGCCACTATAAAAGCATACATCGATCTAAATTTATAGAAAGAAAATCATTTGCGTATTAAGAGTAATACTCTTTAAATTTACCATGAATTCAGCCAACAACCCAACATGAATTTATAAGCAGGATCATAATATAAGGTTTCTAAATTTCAATGAATAAAGTTGCTTAATTTGTTGCAATTGAGTTATTCCGGATTTTCATAATTCCGTCTTGACATAGTTGTCGTTTGTGCGGGACGGTATACCTACTTCTGGTTTCAATATAAACACTAGGAAAATACTACTGCTGCATCTTTGAATGCCACAATTTTATAAGCAGAGTCAGTACATTTTCTAAAAAAAAAATTTTACCAAGGGACTAATATAGTAATTATACAAAAACAGACTGGGAAAGAGCAAATAGCCAGAAGAATTATATTCCAATGTTTTATAGACAGGTTTTTTCAGACCACTTCCCAGACGGTATCATGCCAAACTTTGTCGACCTAAAGAATCTTCAAAATGAGAATTTACCTCAACAAAGAGTTTTACTACAGCATGAACAAATCAGCGTTAATTTCTACAACCCCATCCAGAACTTTAAAACATTGTTTGTCTTAGATCAGGATGAATTATAACACAAATTGGGACATACAATTATGATTTCAACAAATAAGCATCTTGGTTGGAACACAGTTTGAATGAAAAATAACGAAATCATAACGATATATGTATTTGATAGTGACATATTCTTTTCAGAGAAGTTGACATTTCGTTATAATGTGATTATTATTTTTTCAAAATGATGTTTCACTAATTAATATCATTAATTCATACGCCACCTGTGATTTGGAATGAGTATATACCAATGTGCAAGTACCGGTAACTTTTTTGGTCATATTTTCATTCACTTTCGAGATACACTTTAACCGTGAACAATCATGAAATTAGTAAAGGAGTGAAATAAAGTGTTGTAAAATATATATTTTATATTGTACTTAAATTAAGCAATTTCCAACAGCCTTGCTGTTTAGCTAGCTGCTTATAAGCGACGCAGCTAGAGTTTCTGGTTACCACTTAGAAGACCGTGGTTCAATCCCCGGTTGGAGCTCAGGAATTTTCACTTTACTATTATTAACTTTCTACATTTGAATCTCAATAATGGAGTTTATTTTGCAACAAGATGAACATGAAAGTTATTTTTTAATGTTTTTGAAATTTTGTTTTCTCTTTAGAACATTACATACATACAAGCATTGCATATAGTAATATGTATTTTATATATTAGTTTGGTATTTTATATACAGAGTATTTCATGTGCAGCTTCTTGATGGGTTCATAAATATAATGGTCTACTAAAATTATTGTAAAAATCTAATTTTTATTTCAAGAATTGTACAAAAAAGTACCTTTTTACATACAAATTAAATTAAGTTTGAACATAAGTATGTATAGCATTTATAAATAAAATGTTGCATGTAAGAAAAGTAATTAGAACATGCTGAATTAAATTATCTAATATGTGATGATTTGTTATAAACACTTTATTATGTGAATTGGGAATAAGACATCAAACTGAAAATGGACATCATTTTGGTTATTTTCTCAAACAAAACTATTCATTTCATGATCTACATATATTTTTGTAATATATTATCTATAATTTAAGCTTAATAAGAAATTTTCCATGACTTTTTCATTAACAGTGATTGAATTTGTATCATTTAAAGTGTATTTTTAAACCGTGTCCATGCGTGGCATGGACACAGTTTCATTTCATGAGGATTTTTTTTTAATTCATAAAAAATCCAGTTTTTAAGAAAAATCAATTTAAATAGTGTTATTATATATGCAAGTATATGTTCTAATTATAATTTGTAAAACTAGATAAATGCAACATATAAAACTGCATATTATGCACTTTTGATAAAACACAATTTATTCCCAAATTGATGTCTTATTCCCAATTCACATAATACAGTGTTCATATCATTATGGGAGACATAAGTAAATATTTTAACAAACTGACCAGACCCGTACTTGTTCATCTGCTTTAATTGTATTGTGTATACCGGTATGTCAAATCTGTGTTTAATACTATTTACAAATCTATACTGTGTAGGTCTTTTAAATTTCCTCTGACAATAAATTATATACCGTCAATCTCTAGCCACAATCTGTTTATATCGTTAATGTATATTTCCCCCAGTCTATATATATTGTGTTTGCCCTGTCAGTTTGTTTGTTTGTTTGCGACAAACTTTAACATTTGCCATAACTTTTGCAATATTGAAGATAGCAACTTGATATTTGGTATGCAAGTGTATCTCATAGAGCTGCACATTTTGAGTGGTGAAAGGTCAAGAGAAACCTTCAAGGTCAAAGGTCTTATATAGGGGGGGGGGCATAGTGTTTCACAAACACATCTTGTTGTATTTGTAATACCAAGTATAATTTCCTTACATTGAATATGAATAGGTACTGAATAGTATGCTTTGTCTACTGCTAGAATCAATCTCAACAAAAAATGTAACATTCTGTAAAAATAACACTATAAAGAAGCATATAATTTCCCCATGAACAATACTGTTTTCAAGTCTTATTATACAATACATTACATTATTTAAGGCTGATGGCCATGGTGCTAAATATTTTTCCAAAAATAACTTTTTCAATTTTGAACAAATCTATATGTTTGGGGTGCAAAGATATTGTTGGTTTATTAAAGGATTGTTATGAATACAAGCAATATTATTATTATATAAGGATTTATTAAACAAGCTGACTCTTTAACTAATTTCCAAACAATAAATGGATTTTACAACGTTTTTGCAGACAGTTCTAAAAAATACGGGATAAAAAGATATTGCTCTTTTGAGAATGTTCACCTTTTACCACGATTAATTTCCTACCACGTGTAATCTATTTCTTATTTGAATTTTTTAGTTATATAGGATCTAGCACGAGTTGTCATATCATACCATATTTTATTAAACGAGTTCTGGAATTCTGTTAGTAAGCGAGCCTTTGGCGACCTTACTAACGAATTTCCTGGACGAGTTTAATAAATATGGTATGATATGACAACGAGTGTCAGATCTGTTTTATCACATGCTTTTAAATGTGAAAATTAAATAAATATTTATGCAAACATAATGATAAATCTTGAATATTGTTTAAATTTCCTGACGTCATTTGGAATGCCTCGGCTTTTACAAAGCAAAATAACAAAAGGCAATTGGTCAATAAACAAAAACTAAGCCCATGAAAACGCTTAAAAATGTTGTATTACACATGTGTCATATACAAAAATATGTAATGGTTGTATTATATTGGAAACAGGGTATAGCATGTGATAAAAAAGTTTAAGAACATTATCTAGACACCTGCTCCTTGTGTTGTGCAGACATCATTTGAACCATATTACTGAATTAAAAAGTAAATCATAAAAGACAATGACTTCTTTTGTTACAATGTTTACAATACTTACAAAAGCTCATATAGACATGCAATAAATGAAACTTCCCCTAGATGTGCAGTTTAAATTTAAAATGTAATATTTCTTCAAATAAAACTACAATACAACAAGGGACAAAATTGTCACAAAATCAGGTTTTCAATGTGAAAAAAAGTATGATAAAGGGAGACAACTCAAACTGAACTGATTGTTTATAATTAATCCCATATACATGTATTTCAAAATAAATCTTTTTTTAGTCGTGGTGACCTTGACCTTGGAGATATTGACGTAATTCTTTCGTGCGCCACACCGTCCCATGATGGTGAACAAATGTGCCAAATGATTTTAAATCTCACAATAAATGACATAGTTATGGCCCAGACAAGCCCATTAATAGCCATTTTTGACCTTTGAACTCAAAGTGTGACCCTGACCTTGGAGATGTAATTTTTTCGCGCGAAACACCGTCTAATGATGGTGAACAAATGTTCCAAATGATTTTAAAATCTCACAATGATCGACAAAGTTATGGCCGGGACAAGCTTGTTCCGCCCGCCCGCCAGCCCGCCGACATTCGTCAATCTAATAACCAGTTTTTTCCTTCGAAAAACCTCGTTAACAACGATTATCTATTTATAGTTACACACTATGTATGAAGATTGGAGTACAATAATTCAGAAAACCTGGTTAACAACGATTATCTATTTAAAGTTACACTGTATGTATGAAGATTGGAGAACTATAATTAAAGAGACACTCATTCTTCATATTCATAAAAAAAAGGCAAGCAATTTAAGTTTACTGATTAAATCATTAACAGTGAAAGGTCTTAAATATTAACGGACTGAACACAATCATAACATTTAAGCAAGCAGATGAATAATGCACTTGCTAAAAAGATCAACTCTTTTTTTAGGGAACAAAATCTTAATGATCTAGAATAAGTGCTGTATCCCAAGAAGAACTCGGTCAAATAACTTGGTCAGTGGACAATGTCCACTGGACATTGAAAATAAACAAAAGAACACTGAACTATGACCAATCACAACACTTTTACACAGTAATCGAAATAAAATATTTAAACCAGTAAACAGTTCAAAACAGCATAATTTATTAATCGAACAATCAAGAAATTTGCACTAAACTGGTATGAAAATTGCTGTTAAAACTAATATTTTAAGAAACTGATAGTTAAGAGTGACAGTGACAGAAGAATATCCATCAATATTTAAACTAGACACACTGGTTATGAATCAATGAAATACTTTACAGTTCTTCTCAATGGACAGCAGGGAGGGCCTCTTCAGGAGTCAGGACATCAGTGAGCATTTCATGAATTTGGAACCAAAAATAATCTCTAGTGTGTTAACCGTGTAAAATTTTGACAACGGACAATGCATGTTTATCCCTTTCCCCGCTAGATGCGTATAATCCCGAGTCTATCGATTCCCCGATACATGCGTTTATTACCGTCTCTATCAATTACCGCATACATGCGAATTTGGCCGTGTCTATCCATTACCCGATAATCCCGTATATTCCCATTGTCCATTTTCAAATGCAAATTCTGATCGATATTAACGTCAAAAGTGCTCAAGAAAACTCATAAACACAAACATCCGACATTTTTCTAAAGTGTCAAATAAATTTTGGCATATGTTTCTATTTAAAGATTTGATGAAATAGGTGTCCAATCGGGGCAATGGTATTCAAATTAGCGTAAATAACATAATGTGGTGTGCGCGCATCGTGTACAGTTAATGTTCTGTTACAAATTGTAGCCAGAAATAAATACATGTATATGTCCATAATATTTTCGTGTCAGGTCTTTGTTTGGACAAAAAGAGCGCGAAAATAGGCGTGGGTGTATTTATTTATAACAAAAACTGCGTAGCGCAGACAGCAACGTAAAAGCTTCTTAGTGAATTTCCATTTAAGTATTGGGGCATCTCGCAAATGATTTTGACATTTTCCTGAATAAAATAAAAGTAACAAACACTGTATCATTTTCATATTTTAGTTCCTTCAATATTGCAACAATTATTGTACTGTATTGTACTGTATCTGATTGCACGCAAAGTGCAGTGTACAGTTCATGAATATTCTTTTACAACGACCAATTAACAGCGTCATCTATATTCAGATGTTATGCAATATGTACAAGTCATTTTCTGGAAATTGGGAGAAAGTAAAAGTGATTTTTCGAAAATAGACCAACGTTTTTTTTCCATTTAATTTGTCATTATTATTTATATTTTATGTTGTCTGTGTATGTTTATTTGGTTCTCATTTATCTTATGAAAATTAATATCGTTATGATAAATGTTTAAAGCATGTCCTGTTTCCGAGATCATTTACGAGAATTACTTCGATATATTTACTGACATATAAAATCATGGTTTTGACAGACGACACGTGCTAATCTAAAGTTGTTTTTTTTGTAATACACAGGATATTGGATTATCGCTGCTTGATTGAGCAATAAAACAAAGACGCAGTCGGCGGTTTTCAGTAGGCCTTTTGTACTGACCAACATAATAATTAATAGTGCATGTGTTCATTTAACATTTAGGGATAAAACACACGGGATACTAGACACTTTGGGCTTGTTTGGGCCATAAAACGCAATCCCGGTGGCTTTTTTCAGTAGCACACGTGTCCAGAAACAAACGAGTTCGGGTAATAAAGCACAGAGATTATGATCTGAAAACTGCATGGAGTCTGAAATAAATTAAAAAATGCCGACAAATCAAAAGATTAATCGCCTGACGTTACAATTCAATATTTTAAGGTGGGGTTCTCACTGCATTTCTTGTTGCATTCGCATACACTTGTATTTCTTGTTATAACTTATATCCTCGTCTTATTTATTAGAATACAGACTTAAAATTTATATGGTTGGAATGAGAATTTATTTCTCTACAATATTTACATTGACACAAATGATGTGAAATGCAAGAAACTAAGTGAAAATTAAGCCTAAACAAGACAGATGTAACAGTTGAGAATGTTTCCATTATTTTCCCAATAACCCTATTGAGATGGTGTAGTCAGGCTTATCAGCTGTATAGACCGTTCCATAATCTAGTCATTACATAATTATCTCCCCTGAATTCTCTCCGCGTCCGCCATTACACTGCTGCTTTACAATCGGTAACATATATTAGAGAGCACCGATTATTCAACGGATGAATTTCTTTCTAAATTCTAAGGCCGTCATTACATGGTCTTGGTTGTCTTGGAAAACTAACACATTGACACATTAAAAAAGCATTTAATTAAATTAAATGCAATATTTTTCATTTGATTATTTGCATTAATCTTTAAATCGTGTATGCCTTTGCATTCCAGTGTTTAATTGCCCCTTTGTTCTGCATAATCCGATTATCTCGTTTTGATCAGATATTGTCCAGACTTAACTAACCACATGATGTCATAAACCACACTGGGTGGCAGATGACAATCTGGTCATTAAACACAATTGATGATGCCACCATGTCTCATCTTCCTGGTAGTATTTAGCAGTCATTTGGTAAGATAATTTACCTCCGACATACTTAACAGTTGCGTAAATAAGATATGTTACATATTTTACAAATTAAAAGTTATGTCCAATATAGAATATCAGAAATTGTACACCGTAAAGATACTAGCCCGTTTAATTTATGAAAAAATAAAGTATTTAAAAAAAATATAAAAATAAAACATTTAACGTATTTAGCGGGTATCGGTTAATTAAAACTACGTCATTCCGTATGAAGATTTGATGTTACGGCAATGCACGAACGATATCATAAAACAATAAATTACATTTGACACCAAACAGAGGTAAAAAATATTTAAAAAAATATATATGTATATAAATATATGTGTGTTAAAATGTTAGATATGTGTCACTCATACTCACTAGTAACGAGTTTTCAATATACATTAGTACACAGTTCAATTTGCATCATATGAAGTTGTGTTTTTTCAGTTGTATGTTAATATTCCTCAATAGCGTCATTCTTTGTACAAAACCCATCAAATTAAAATTACATGTAAATACTGTCATGTCCTTTGCTTTTAATATGGCTTTGTAGTATGTTTATTTTCAAAGCACTCCTTACACTTTCTAACACTCATTTATTTATCACACTAGCGTCCCCATGCCATTGATAATTATATTTTTATAATTAGATGTATTACTATTGTAATTTATTGAAGCTTTTCTGCAAAAAAAATATTACGGCTTATGCATAGAGCTCTTTATTGTGTCAAATTGTCGGCCTCAGTCTTCAGATAATCTTTAATTTGATGCTTATGCCGCGTTTTAAAAGTTGCAAATAAATGTATTAATAAATTTGTTTGGCGCTTAATAATATACATTGTATTTTTGAAATATTATTTAGGAGTTTTTTTGTGTGGATTAATTGACTAAACATTTGGTGTCGTTATCCATATGTTTTGCGTTACTTCAAAGACCTATTAAATACAATTTAATACAATTTTTAGTATTTTTAGCTTTATAGCTGTTAAATGATTCAAAGATGAAAATATAGATATATCACATAGATCGCATTCTCTTCATCTTCCGAATAATCACATAAAAGGTCGTCAAGATCAATATCACTCTCTCATGATAAAAAGCTCGTTTTTTAACGTGACAAAATTCCATCTAAAAAAATAAATATAAATCCAAACCACAATTTTTTATCTCTGATATCAGTTAGAACAAGAAAAATAATGGAAGGCGTATCAATAATATCATACTTAATATAATATGTAATGATTTTGGAATGTAGATTTTTACCAAATGAGATCAATTACAAACAATTAGCGGTAATTAATTGCGCGAGAATCTTTTATAAGTATTAATTAAAATATAACCTGCTTGATGTTGCGGCTATTAAAATCAACACAACAATACATGCGTGAATTGTTTGTTAAACGTTAAAAGTAATAAGTCTAATCAAAGACATAGTATGAGCGACTGAACCAGCAAATTTTCGCCGATGATTACCACTTGATTACAGATAAACAAAAACAAATACACGAAAGCATGTTAAACATTTTATTTGTAACAATAAATCTCAACTTCAAACAATCATTTAAACAACAAAAATGTGATAATCGCCTCACATTAATTCATTAAGTAATTTATTTATCCGACAACGGTGAAGCGGGTATTGTCTACGTCTTTGGCTTTTGGAATCGCAGACTCGCACAAGTTAGCAGCAGTGTAATGGCGGACAGTCACGTGACTGACAATATGGCGGCGGTCAATTTATCGATTATGGAACGGTCTATATGGAGTCACTGTTATCAGAACAGCAGGACTGGTATTGGCCTGGAGTGGCAGATCAGATAAGAGGTCTATCAGGGAAAGGGTTTACAATGGGCAAAATGTCATCACAAAAGCTAACAGTTAACACCACATTGTGTTAGTGTTAGCTAAGAAGAACATATTAAGCTAGGTGCATGTGTGTATGAATTAACAGAGCACTGTGAACAGGGTTTTTATTCAACATATTAGTAAATAGGCTGTTTCACTATAATAATACAATCAAAAGTGTACACATTTAATCTTCTGAAAAGAAACTTGTTGACTAAACAGGGGTTTTTATTTGATAAAAGCAAAATACTTTGTCAAGTGCATACTCACAAAGAGGATATTGTTCTAGTCTATATATGTTTCCGACATCACTTAGTTAGGATTGAACACTTCTCACTATCAACAGACCAGCTGTCAATAATCTTCCTTGTTAAGAAGAACACTAATGGTTTTGAAGCAGCGGTTAAAGTGTGCTGACATGACTAAGTATTAAAATCTTCCTGCTGCAGTACGTAGATGGTGTATATGTAGAGGATGAATATTAAATTCTTACAATTGTAATGTTATCATAGCAAATTCAACTAATAGCTTCTATATATTTTACAATTTTGGTGTTTTAAACTTCAAATTGGCATTGATAAGTCAATGTTAACTTCATAATGTAGTATCCCTGTTTTTCGCAAAGTTACTATTGATGAAAATATTAAAATAAGTACATGTAATTTCCATGTCAGTCAGCAAATTAGAATTTTATCAAATAATAAATTACGTTAAAAGGTACTACATGTTGTGTATAGATGATTGCTGCCGAATCTAGTTTAACCCTTTACCACTTAGATACGCTTTCAAATTGACTCATTTGAAGTCCATTTGAAAGTTAAATTAAATACAATACATTTCTTACTAGTTTTAAGTTTTAAAGGCTTCATTTCCAACCATGAGCCACTGATAAGCAGCAAACAGCATAAAACCTGAAGAGCATGCGAGTTACTCGCAGGCTTTTCAGGTTGTATGATGGTTGCAAAAGCCATTTCCACTTTGCTTCTTATTTGGGAAAGGGTTAGCAACACCAAGAACATTACAAAAACATAACCTAGCGGAAATATAATTACAGAACAAGTTCATTTTTCTAGTATTATACCTGATAGAAAAATGCTGTAGTATACTATCAATAACATAATGATTTCAGCACATTTTTAATATATTGCGTCAATAAATGGTATATAAAACTGTGTCCACTGGGATCTCTTTTATTTCAAGTGGCATGATATAAAGACACTTGATTGAGGTTTAAAAAATATATTATCTAGATCTCTGATGTACGTTGCCATAGAGGTAACATTTACTCCTCTTTTGTTTTAAATGCAATCCTCCTTTTCTATCTCGTTCCCACGACATAATAACTCGATGGAACAAGTTAGCTATGTCGTGGGAATGACTTACTAAGTCGACAGAACGCGAGAAAAAAAGAGGGATGCAAAACTAAAATGCAATGAAAAAAGAGCAGTGCATTAAATCAAGGAGCATTGCATTAAACAATGTACTGCACTCCTCTTTTATTTAGTTTTGCACTCCTCTGTTTTCTATCTCGATTTTTTCCCTTCACTAAGTAAGCCGTTCCCACCACATAGCTGACTCGTAACATTCCCACGAAAAATAAGTCGATCCCTTCAGTCGATTAGCTGACAGGCCAATAACCACATTAGCTAAAACTATTTTTAGAAGACCAAAATACAAGATGCAAGTAATATACTAAAGCAAAGAATATTTAACAGTCATTTTGTTATACAAATTGTGTGAACCTCTTTTTGTGACCAGCTTATACAACTGCATTCAAATTTAAACCGCTGTTGTAGAGAATATGCATTTACAACATTAGACATAAATTTACAAAACCTAAGTGACAAGCCCGTTCAGAATATAACATGTATAAGTAGTTTTTGGTCTGTCTAAGTGTTTAGAAGGATGTGGTCCATGGAGTGTGGAATGTAATCTAGACTAGGATCATAACTAACATTAAGGATGTTAGTCAACATAAAAAATAATAAACCTATTGGCTTTGCATGTTGGGGGCACTGAAGGTGCATTATGTTGATATTTATAAAATCTACATAAACCATGTGACCGTTAACCATTCAGACCAAGTTTAATTTGACTAAGTTAAACAAAATATAGCATTTATAGTGTCTATAAGCTTTTTCTAAGAATTAAAATGGTAAAAGTTTTTAATACACTTAACTTAGAATTGACAGTTTTTGTGATATTGCGATGATACAAATTCGGACCAATGAATCATAAGGGTAGCTTCTACAGTTTCAACAATTTTTGCGTAACCTTTAACCTGTTTACCAGTTTTTATATCCATTGACCCAAATTTTACCGATACCTAAATATTTTTCAGTTAAACAGTTTTATTTCTATAGTGAAATTATGTGCATGAATTCGCTTGAAATATGTTTTAATTTGCCTTATCTTAATGTCAGAGTTTGCTTTACTAGATCTGTACTGTAACTGTGATCTACTTTTAGTGATTTTTTTCACCCAATTGGGAACGGGTCCGGTACACATGCCCTTGGGAATTTTTCGCGTCGTGAACTCATCAGATTGGGAAACAAGAGGGCCTGAAAGGCCCAAAGTCGCTCACCTGAGATAACAAGATACTATTGGGACAAATCTTCTGACCAAGTTTCACGAATATCAGAAAATAAATGTGGCCTCTAGAGTGTTAACAAGGTTTTACTATAGCCATATAAGGAAAAATGCCCCGCCCCCTGGCAGCCATGTTTTTCAACCAACCGGCATTATTTTAAAACTCGTCCAAGATATTATCGGGACGAATTTTCTGACCAAGTTTCATGAAGATCGGACAGTAAATGTGGCCTCTAGAGTGTTAACAAGATTTTACTATAGCCATATATAGCCATATAAGGAAAAATGCCCCGCCCCTTGGCAGCCATGTTTTTCAAGCAAACGTAACCATTTTCTAACTCATCCAAGATATCATTGAAACCAATCTTCTGACCAAATTTCATGAAGATTGGACAATAAATGTGGACTCTAGAGAGTTAACAGGAGTTGTTAACAGTTTCATGGAGTTGTCATGAAAACACATTTATTTATGCAAAATCAAAATACTTGTAGAAATTGTAAAATAATGTTTCTATGCATAGATATAGTACACTATTATCATATTTTCTTTAGCTGGGCACTTGTGCGTTCAAAAAATAAAATCATATATCATATGAGCAACATTATTCTGACAGGTTAACTGTATCGTCAATGATCCATAGTCAATACTTTTGACAAACATTAAAATGTTCTCTATGTTATGTCTATTGCTTGGTTTGACACATTAGTAATACATTGATTTGTGTTCTCTTGTGAGAAATGTTAGCCATATATTTTTTTCCAAGTTTAAACCCTTTGTCAATAATAATTGTTCCATGTCACAAGCCCGCAGGATTCCCTACAATGTCTGAAATTTTAACGCATTTCATGAAAATGCAATTAAATCAATTTGGAAAGAAAGATTCAAACAATATTTAAACTTATAAATGGATAAGACTACAAATCAACTCCAGATTGCTGCAATTGTCTGGCTATCGGTCATCACCACATTACTCATGTGTTTTCACTTTCGTCACATGATCTTTCTTATTTAAGCTATTTCCGTTGTAAAAGTGCATGCTTTAATCTTATGTTATTTCTTTAAAGTGAATCTACACTGACTTTTTTAAAGGGGCCTTTTCATGTTTTGGTAAATTGACTAAATTTAACAAAGTTGTTTCAGATTTGTAAATTTTCGTTGCAGTTATGATATTTGTGAGGAAACAGTACTACTGAACATTTATCATTATCTAAAATATCCACTATATATGCATCTTTTGAGGATTTAAAAATCTGATAATTATAAAGCGTTGCAATGCGAAACGATTCAATAATTTGGAGTGTTCTTTTGTTGTGGTTATATTTTTTGAAACTATGACAATTGCTTATATAAAGTATAAAAATACATGAACATCCCTCATTGTATTAGCACAGATGGCCGATTGGTTTAAGAGGTAGACTTTTACTCCAGGGGCCAGTGGTTCGAGTTGAGGGTTACTATTTAATGTTTATAATTGAATTTTTGCTTTTTTCCTGAAACTTTTTAGATCCAATGTTTACATGTATCAATATAAAGCATTTAGTGACAAACTTCAATACATGCACAAATCTGTGAAAAAGCACTTAAACAAGGGATCTCAAGTTTGACTATACAACTTACTTATGGTCAAATGCAATGGTGTGGTAACTGTGGTTTATAAGCCGATCTTATGTTACAACAGTGGTTTCACCAGTTTTATAATTTTCAATTCTTAACAAAAAGCAATTTCGTTGAATTTATATCCCCCGCCTTATCCTTATTAATATCTATACACCTATAAAGTTTCATTTTGAAACTTATATAGTGTCTGAGATATAGCCCTAAACCCTAGTGACAGACAGACGGATGGACGGACTGATAGGCGGACTGATGACTGACGCACGGACAATGACAAAGCTATATCCCTGCGCCTTTTGCATTTAAATAAGCATAACACGTAATCTGAGTGGGAAACACAATTTGCAAAATCAGAAATGCAAACAAAAAACAGCAACACATATTGTACTTTCGAATGTCAAATGTATGCTTTTGACAATGTAAAGCTTAAAAGTACATGTCAAACAGTTTAGAAAGGCTGTTTTTTGTGACATATTGTGAATATATTCGATTTGTAAAACGCTTGCATCAAAATTGTGAGATGGCTGACCCAGTCACACTCAAAGAAGTAAAAAAGCCCATCAACATGTATAGGTTTTGATTGCAGAATAACTCCATGATTTATTGCAGTAAAACCACATGATTTATCGCAAAACATCCTAGAATTTTAGTCTACAGAAAATAGGTCGCGGGTGTTTGTAGAAGGATAATTAACAAGACTATTGCCAAGGAATACAAGATGCGTTTGTGAAACACAATGTCCCCCTATATGACGTTTGACCTTGAAGGATGACCTTGAACTTGACCCTTCACCACTCAAAATGTGCAGCTCCATGAGGTACACATGCATTTCAAATATAAAATTGCTAGCTTCAATATTGCAGAAGTGACATTACATGAGCAATTTTGACCCATATATTTGACCTTGAAGGATGACCTTGACCTTTCACTACTCAAAATGTGCAGCTCCATGAGATACACATGCATGCCAAATATCAAGTTGCTATCTTCAAATTTATTGCAAAAATATTCATAAAATAAGCGATTTTGGCCACATATATTTTACCTCTGACCTTGAAGGATGACCTTGACCTTGACCTTTCACCACTCAAATTGTGCAGCTTCATGAGATACACATGCATGCCAAATATCAAGTTGCTATCTTCAATATTGCAAAAGTATTCATAAAATAAGCGATTTGGGCCACATACATTTGACCTCTGACCTTGAAGAATGACCTTGACCTTAACCTTTCACCACTCAAAATGTGCAGCTTCATGAGATACAAATGCATGCCAAATATCAAGTTGCTATCTTCAATATTGCAAAAGTATTCATAAAATGAGCGATTTTGGCCACATATATTTGACCTCTGACCTTGAAGGATGACCTTGACCTTTACCACTCAAAATGTGCAACTCCATGAGATACACATGCATGCCAAATATCAAGTTGCTATATTCAAAATAGCAAAAGTTATTGCAAAATGTTAAAGTTGGCGCAAACCCACCAACCAACAGACCAACCAACAGACAGGGCAAAAACAATATGTCCCCTACTTAACTATAGTGGGGGACATAAAAAGTCCCCTACCGGCTTCACCATTGTCAGAAATTCCAACATTGTCAGAATGTTTTTTTAATTTGTTGCCATAGCAACCAGAATTTTTGACATAGGAATACAATGAAATGACGTGCATAATGTCCATATTGCCATCTATCCATGTTTCAAGTTTCATGAAAAAATATTAAGAACTTTTAAAGTTATCACAGGATCCAGAAAACCACCATTTTCAGCATTATTTGTAGTCTATTTGTTGCCATAGCAATCAGAATTTTTCACGTAGGAACAAAATTAAATGACGTGCATAATGTCCATATTGCCATCTATCCATGTTTAAAGTTTCATGAAAAAATATTAAGAACTTTTAAAGTTATCGCAGGATCCAGAAAAAAACACCATTTTCAGCAGTATTTCTAGTCTATTTGTTGCTATAGTAACCAGAAATTTTGATGTAGGAACAAAATGAAATGTCGTGCATAATGTCCATATTGTCATCTATCCATGTTTCAAGTTTCATGAAAAAATATTTAGAACTTTTAAAGTTATCGCAGGATCCAGAAAAGTGTGACGGACTGATGGACTGAGGGATACAAAACCATCAGTCCCCTCCGGTGAAACCGGTAGGAGACTAATTAAAACAAAATTAACATATATTATGCCATTTATCATTTATGGCCATTTTGAACTTTTAATTCTTGAATTCTTTCACATGACACGCCGTTCAATGACTTTGAAAAAAACATTGATATAGTTATGGCTCGGACAAGATCATTTATGGCCATTTTTGACCTTTGAACTAAAATCATACTGACCTTGGCCTTGGAGATATCCACACAATTCTTTCGAGCAACACACCGTCCAATGATGGTGAACAAATGTGCTAACTGATTGTTAAATCTCGCAATGAATCACATAGTAATGGCCCGGACAAGCTCATTTATGGCCATCTTTTACCTTTGAGCTCAAACTGTGTGACCTTGACATTTAAGATATCGACGTAATTCTTTCTCAGGACACACCGTCCACTGATGGTGAACACATATGGCAAATTATTTTAAAATCTCACAATGAACAACAAAGTAATGGCCAGGACAAGCATTTGACTTTTGAACTCCAAGTATGACCTTGGCCTTGGACATATCGACGTAATTCTTTCGCGCACCACACCGTCCCTTGATGGTGAACAAATGTACCAAGTCATTTTAAAATCTAACAATAAATGACATACTTACATGTATGGTCCGGACAAAATTTCTGGACAGACAGACACACCGACAGACAGACCGACAGACAAAGTGACTCCTATATAGGCCCTATTACCAATGGTGAAATTATAATGTTAATTGCAGTAAAAATTTTAACTCATTAAAATTCACTTATGACTTCAATTTGAACCAAAACGTTTGCTCAAGACATTATTATAAGGCAAAAGGGACATTATTTATTGTATCTAGGTATGAAAACCATTGACATAAATGATAACAATTGTATATACAGTTTTATGCAAGTACTATACTGTCATAGATGATCTAGGAGAAAGCATAGCACATTGATATATTTTATGTTAACATATACATGTCCGTCAATTACAATTTGTTTGCAAAGTTTATTGTGGGGCTTGTTTGAAATTGCATAATAAGAGTACAGATTGAATCTTCTAAATACAAACCTCTTGAACCAATGCTTAGTAATACTAAAAATACTTTTCCAAGTAAGAAGTAACAATTAAAGCATTATTAATTGAGTGTGTCTTTCAGTTTCAGTTTAAAATTTGTCATTATTAATAGGCTTGCCATCCTAAAATCTTCCTTGTTACGGAGAACACTGATTGTTATAATCTAGTGGTTGAAGTGTGCATTCTGGACTCTGTATTGAACCACTAAAGAACAATGTACAATACATCCTCCTCCAGTCTGAATATTTACATATCAAAAGTGCTTTTTGAAAGAGGCAATAACAAAATTTCCAACTAAAAGTGTTTTTTTTTATAGATTGAACAATTTCAAGCATAAATGTTGTAAAAGAAAAGTTAGATTTCAGACTGAAATCTGCAAACAAAACTAGAGCTTTGTCACAGACGTGACGTATACCCTCATGTGCCGCATTGACAGACTATTTTGCATGCTGTCTTCACAAAACAAGAGAATCTAATTTATGGCAATTTGGAAGAATTATTATGCAATTATCATTTAAAGCCATTTTGACCTTTGAAATTTTTAATTTTTTCACATGACACGCTGTCCAATGACTGTGAACAAAATGAATGTACAGAGTCATTTTAAAATCTAAAATAAACCACATAGTTATGGCCCGGACAAGCTCATTTATGGCCATTTTTTACTGTCAAACTCAAAGTGTGACCTTGACCTTGGAGATATTGACATACTTCTTTCGCCCGCCACACCGTCCAATGATGGTGAACAAATGTGCCGAATGATATTACAATCTCACAATGAATGACATAGTTATGGCCCGGACAAGCTCATTTATGGCCATTTTTGACCTTTGAACTCAAAGTGTGACCTTGACCTTGAAGATATTGACGTAATTCTTTTCTTGCGACACACCTTCCAATGATGGTGAACAAATGTGCCAAATGATTTTTAAATCTCACAATGAACCACATAGTTATGGCTCAGACAAGCTCATTTATGGCCATTTTTGACCTTTGAACTCCAAGTGTGACCTTGAACTTTGAGGTATCGACGTAATTCTTTCGCGCGACACACTGCCAAATGATGGTGAATAAATGTGTTGAATTATTTTAAAATCTCACAATGAATGACATAGTAATGGCCCGG
This sequence comes from Dreissena polymorpha, assembly GCF_020536995.1. Taxonomy (NCBI): domain Eukaryota; kingdom Metazoa; phylum Mollusca; class Bivalvia; order Myida; family Dreissenidae; genus Dreissena; species Dreissena polymorpha. The sequence continues at coordinate 50,989,671 of NC_068360.1, forward strand.
ACAAGCTCATTTATGACTATTTTTTACCTTTAAGCTTAAAGTGTGACCTTGGACATATTGACGTAATTCATTTGCATGACACACCGTCCGTTGATGATGAGTAACTGTGCCAAATGATTTTAAAATCTCACCATGAACGACATAGTTATTGCCTTGACAAGCTCATTTAAGGCCATTTTTTATCTTTAAACTCAAAGTGTGACCTTTACCTTGGATATATCGACATAATTCTTTCGCGCGACACACCGTCCAATGATGGTGAACAAATTTGCCAAATGATTTTAAAATCTCACAATAAATGATAAAGTTATGGCCCGGAAAAGCATTTGACCTTTGAACTCCAGGGGTGACCTTGACCTTGGAGATATCGATGTACTTTTTTCACTCGACACACCGTCCCATTAGGGTGAACAAATGTATCAAGTGATTATAAAATCTAACGATAAATATCAAAGTTTTGGTCCGGTTAAACTTTCTGTTTAAAACACACTAAGTGTCCCCGCGACCTAGTTAAACATATATATATCTCAACACATGAAAAATGACAGACATAATTTTGCAATAGTTGATTGCACAAAAAATGCCTCCCTTTAAGATCACTTAAATATGATCTTTCTTAGGCTGTTGAGTGAAATTTGCCAGTTTTTAAAGAAAAGTTGAGTTAAAAAACATGTTTTTAAATTAATATATTCTTCCATAGAAACTAGAAATGCGTCACATTTGACACTGATGACCCCATGGTACATGTTTGGACACACACAGATCGACTATTATATTCTACAAATGGCAAACAAGGGACAAAATTGTCACAAAACCAGGTTTTCAGTTGAAAAAAGTCTCATAAAGGGAGACAATTCAAAATGTGTATTGTTAACCCACTTGTGTAAAATTGACCTTGATTTCAATTAAAAAAACAACAAGAGATGTGTTCGACAGAAACACAATGCCCCCTATTGCGCCGTTTGAAATAAATATAAAAAAAAATACATTTTGTTTTACCTTTGACCTTGAAGGATGACCTTGACCTTGAACTTCCAAACTCAAAATGTGCAGCTTCATGAGAACGCCGCTTAAAAAAAAAATAAAAAAATTATTTTTTACCTTTGACCTTGAAGGATGACCTTGACCTTGAACTTCTACCACTCAAAATGAGCAGCTTCATGAGAACGCTGCTTTCAAATTATTATTTTTTTTACCTTTGACCTTGAAGGATGACCTTGACCTTGAACTTCCACCACTTAAAATGTGCAGCTTCATGAGATACACAGTCATGCATGCCAAATATCAAGTTTCTATCTTCAATTATGCAAAAGTTATGGCCAACGTTAAACTTGAAGTTTTTTTTTCAGACGGACAGACAGACTGACATACACACATACTGACATACTGACGGACAGTTCAACTGCTATATGCCACCCTACCGGGGGCTTAAAAAGTCTGATAAAGACAGACAACTCAAAATCAAAATGTGCATTGTTACTGATTGTTCATAGTTACAAAGTTGTTTCAAAATCAATATATTTTTATTTGTGGCAACCTTGACCTTGGAGATTTTGACGTAATTCTTTCGTGCAACACACCGTCCAATAATGGTGAACAAATGAGCCATATGACTTTAAAATCTCACAATGAATCACAAAGTAATGGCCCGGACAAGCTCATTTATGGCCATTTTTGACCTTCAAACTCAAATTATGACCTTGGCCTTGGAGATATGGACGTAATTCTTTCGTGCGACACACCGACTAATGATGGTGAACAAATGTGCCAAATTATTTTTAAATCTGACAATGAACGACAAAGTTATGGCCCGCACAAGCTCATTTATGGTCATTTTTGACCTTCAAACTCAAATTGTGACCTTGACCTTGGAGATATCGACTTGATTCTTTCGCGCGACACACCGTCTAATGATGGTGAACAAATGTGCCAAATGATTTTAAAATCTCACAACGAATCACAAAGTAATTGCCCGGACAAGCTCATTTATGGCCATTTTTAACCTTCAAACTCAAATTATGACCTTGGCCTTGGAGATATCGACAAAATTCTTTTGCGCGACACACCGACTAATGATGGTGAACAAATGTGCCAAATTATTTTTAAATCTGACAATGAACGACAAAGTTATGGCCCGGACAAGCTCATTTATGGCCATTTTTGACCTTCAAACTCAAATTGTGACCTTGACCTTGGAGATATCGACGACGTAATTCTTTCGCGCCACCCACCGTCTAATGATGGTTAACAAATGTGCCAAATGATTTTAAAATCTGACAATGAACGACAAAAATATGGCCCGGACAAGCTTGTTCCGCCCGCCAGCCCACAAGCCCGCCAGCCGACATCGCCAATCTAATAACCAGTGTCCAATAATGGTGAACAAATGTGCCAAATGATTTTAAAATGTCACAATGAATGACATAGTAATGGCCCAGACAAGCTCATTTATGGCCATTTTTGACCATAAAACTCAAATTGTGACCTTGACCTTGGAGATATCGACGTGATTCTTTCGCGCGACACACCGTCTAATGATGGTGAACAAATGTGCCAATGATTTTAAAATCTCACAATGAATCACAAAGTAATGGCCCTGACAAGCTCATTTATGGCCATATTTGACCTTCAAACTCAAATTGTGACCTTGACCTTGGAGATATCGACGTAATTCTTTCGCGCGAGACACCGTCTCATGATGGTGAACAAATGTGCCAAATGATTTAAAAATTTGACAATGAACGACAAAGTTATGGCCCGGACAAGCTTGTTCCGTCCGCCAGCCCACCAGCGCGCCAGCCGACATTCCTAATCTTATTACCAGTTTTTTCCTTCGGAAAACCTGGTTAAAAACACAAAGGGCCATAACTCAGCACAAATTGGTGGCTGTCAAAATTCCGTTCTTTACTGATGTAATTAAACTATGGAAGTTATGGAAAGATTCACACAGAAGTAAAAGAGGAAATAATAAAACACATTTTGAGAATATATATACTTTACTGGAAAAAAACAGACACAAGGCCATAATTTTGGCATCACTGCACACATCAAAATTCCTTTCTTTAATATCATTTAAACATAAGGCTTCTCTTCAGTGCTTAATCAGCTCAGAATAGAAGTTGTCCACTTCTGGAGATTTCCCTGCCTTCAGACTACGCACTCTCTCCTCCACCTCTTCTTTAAGTAAGCACGGACAATCGTCAACCACTTTCTGGTCTGAGATCGTACTGACAGAGAAAGTGCGCTGGTCAAAGCAGGTAGTTAAAGTAGTCGCTGGGTTAGATTTGAACAAAATACTATAAAGGACCACTGATGATGTGACATAACAACTATTAAATCTGTGCTTTTTGATGAAAATACGCTTGGCGGTTTGGAGCTAATTGACAACTGACCTCTCACAAATGACAACAGACGACACGCCGCTGGGCCAGCTACTACCATAGCTCACCGCATTTTGTACTCCGGTGTGTTAAAAAAGAACCAGTACATTCGTTGAATTCATATCCTCCGAAACATAAATTGAGTTGTGGATGGGTGCAAATCCTTTGATATAAAGGTATACTCATAAATAATAATTAAGTGTATGGTAATTGGTTTATGAATTCTCCTCATTGATATCTTAACACCCGGACGGCGGACGTGCTGGCTATGACAATAGCTCGGGTTTTCTCCGAAAACAGTCTTGCTAAAAATACATTTTACAAGTCAATGTCTTTAAATTAGACAACTGTCAATAAAATTATAATCGACAAGATGTTTGTCCTAAATATACCCAGTGTTTTTGTTCACTATTTTGAGAATGGGGCTGGTTCACTTTGATTTGAGAAGTATCACGTCTTATGTACTAAAATTGTGTAATTAATCTTGTTAATTTCATGCTAACAAATACTTTATAACGGATAATAAAAGTATTGCAATATAATATTGTATAAACTTCAACTTAAAGAGCTGGATTTGGAGATAAGTAAAATTTGTATCCTTATAATAAAAACACTTTTTGAAAACTTTCAATTGGGAATTTGTTGGTCCCATTTGGGAAAATATATATACTTCTTTCAATATGGAATGGGCCCCCATACCAGACCCAAATTTGAACAAAAAAAAACACTGATACCATAGCAGGACAAATATGATTGGTTAATTGTCTTCTGGGCCCTTAATTTTTGCACCATATAAACCATATATATTCGGTCAACAACACACATTCTTTATTTGACATTAAGTTTAACACTATCATTATAAATAAACTGTTCTGTGAATAATTCCATGAAATACCACCCCAAATATACATCAGTGAAATACCGCCCCATATTCACATCAGTGAAATACCACCCCATATTAACATGTACATCAGTGAATTATCATCCGATAATTACACAAATGATACAACCCCATATTTACATCAGTGAAATACCATCCAATATTTACATGTACATCAGTGAATTATCATCCGATATTTACACTAATGAAATACCACCCCACATTTACATCAGTGAAATAACACCCCATATTAACATCAGTGAATTACCAACCAATATTTACATCAGTGAAATACCACCCCATATTTGTTGCGTAAATGCAAAGTTTTTGTTGTGAAATGTGCATGGTTCACGGGCGATCATGCCTTTTCTGCCCATTCCTGTAGGGCCCCATTTCTGCCCCATTCCCAATCGAAAATCGAAAATTTTAATAAAGTAATAAAGAGCTTTTTCATTTATCTTTTGTTAGTTAAAAAAGCTAAAATACATAAAATGCACACAGTGCTTTTGTTATGGCAATTTCGGGGCCCCATTCCCCTCCAAAAATAGTATATATTTTCCCCCATTTTTTTTAATCCCCTCCAGAAGTAAAAAATTATTTTAAAGAGTTATATTAAATTAGGTTTCCCCCAGTGGACTTAATGAATTAAAATTGTTTCCAAAATGGCCAAGAAAAGGCTTGATGTATCTATATTGTGTCAATATTTGTTGATAAAAATATTCCAATTTGGCCCATTTTATTGATAAAAAATGCTCACCTTTGCCATTTCATTGATTAAAAAAATCCCAATTAGACTCTAATTGGCTTGGAAAACTGATACTGTGCATGACGGCTGAACTGACTGAAACTAATGTTGAACAAATCATTGATATATTTTTAAGAAAAAGAACTGAGACATTCAGCTGTGAATATTACATTTATACATACATGTGTATTCATATAATAAATATCATTACATATAAAAGAATGACTTCTTAAGTTTCCCCTTTTCCTAAAAAACGACGCGTTTTTCCCTTTGGATGGGCCCCGCAACCATTCCCCTATTGGAGAAAAAAAAACACTGGCACAGAAAAATGCTCAAATTTAAGTGCCTGGTTGACCACCACTGGAAGGCCTGTTGGTTTCACATTTTGGCTTGTTGGCTCAAAATTTAGTTATTGAGATCCCTGCATACCACCCCAAATTTACATCAGTGAAATATTACCCCATTTATACAACAGTGAAATACCACTCCACATTTACATCAGTGAAAATAACCTCAATCTTTAATGTTATTTTTTCGTAGCGCCCTCCCCCCCTTCTCTTTTGTGCGAATGTTTTATCTAGCGCAGTATGGTTCCTTTTTCAGTTATTAATGTTTTTCTGTCCCTCACAACCATAATTGAATGCTGATGGGGCAAAGGTCCTGCAATAAAAATTTTATTAAATATTTATTAAATTTTATAAAATTATTTATTTAAATAATTAAGTAAGCCTTGTTCCAGCATTATCATTTTATATCAAATATATATATATATATATATATATATATATATATATATATATATATACGTCTATATACGGCCAAAGTTCAATAACTTAAATATTCTAAATATTCATAGCTACGCAAACATCCTTAATTTTAATTTTGGACTAACATCCTGCGCCTTGCAGATATCGTCAAATGTTTGCATAAAATCTACTTTTGTTTACATGGAAGGCAGATTGTTTGCGTGAAATCTACTAATGTTGACATTGAAGGCAGATGCAAACAGCATAAACGTGCAAAGAATATGAACATGAGGGCAATAATATCTGCCATCAATTTTGTTGCTGCATACAAGTATGGTAAGAAATCTCGGCCAAAACATCTGGATTAAAGACAGCTTCAGTAAAACAAGAGGGTCAACATTCATCCTTGTTGACTTTGAGTACTTAAATAGTGGATTTCTAGGAATAGCAGTTAATAAAAATTGCATCTGTTTTCTGAATAAGTGGCTCTTGACTGACTTCATAGAAATACATGTTGAATGATATTAAGTACAAATCTTTCCCCATCACTACCACTACCATGTCATGATAAAGATTCATAATTATGTATATTGGGCACCTATTATATATATTTCCATGTGAGCTGGTAGGGTGTTGGTAGTGAGATTATGTCTAAAGCATGACTTTTAAAGCACATGATGAGACAGCAAACTTTTCACAAGAAACAGCTTGTAAGATACGATGTATAGATCAGTATTGTACAGTCAGTACTTGGTCCCTAGCCTTAAAAAAATACACAGTTTTGGATACAATGTCAATTGTATAAGTTAATGTTAACGACTAGACATATAGCATGTGCATTGTGACCAGAGTGTTACTTTTTTATCAAAGATGTTGGTGTTGTAGAATTTTATTTTAAAGCAGAACCACAAACATTGATAGGATGCAATGTGTTCACATGAGATAGGTTATTTTGGTTAACAGTGAAAATAAAATAAAGTACCAACTTGTCATGATTTAAGATTAGCAATGGTAAGCATCATTAAACTCAATTCCTGATTGTTTTAATCCAGTCAAAAGCCTGACTGGCCATGGAGGTATACAAGAGAGAACACACGAGCACATATGGTTCTGTGGCATTTATCTAAAACTGCATGAAACTAAAAAAACTTAGCAGGTGGTTTTCGCAAGGTTTTATCAAAAACTTCTAAAGAAATTTACCCAGCACCTTAAAGCCATGATTTTGAGAAAAATTTTTAAATAAAAATGAGTAACAAGAGTCAGTGCATTATCATCATTTTCTTCATCTTCATTATCACAATTGTCAAAAAATAAACATAATATCTGTATAAATTTCATAATAATCGTCATCATCACCATCACCATCATCACCATGATCATCATGATCATCATAATCATCATCATCATCATCATCATCACCATCATCATCACCACCATCATCACCATCATGACAATCATGACAATCATCACCATCATCACCATCACCACCATCACCATCACCACCATCACCATCATGACAATCATTGCAATCATCACCACCACCATCATCACCATCACCATCACCACCATCACCATCATGACAATCATCACATTCATCACCATCTTCATCATCATCATCATCCCCATCATATCCATCATCATCACCACCACCACCATCACCATCATCATCATCATCATCATCAACATCATCATCATCGTCATCATCATTGTTGTCATCATCATCATCATCATCATCATCATTGACTCCACCACCACCACCATAACCATCGCCATCATCATCATCAGCAGCAGCAGAAGCATCATCATCATCATGATGATCATCATCCTCTTCCTCCTCTTCCTCATCATCATCTTCAACATCATCAACATCATTATCATCATCACCATCATCATCACCACCACCACCACCACCACCATAACCATCATCATCATCATAATCATCATCATTATCATCATTATCATCCTTCTTATCATTCTCATCATCATCATCTGCATCATCATCTTCATCATTAGCAATGATCATGCTTTTTTATTCACAAACAGAAAAATACAGGTAATATATTATATTATGTATATAAATGATGGGAAGATTAAATATTGTCATTTACAATAGACATTTGTTGTACACCATATAACACTTGCCTGTGTTATATGTTCTTTCGGAAACATACTGTTATAATTTATTGAACACGCTGAGACCAATTTGTGTCAATTATTATCTGTCTTTTTTTTAACACAGACTGACTCCACACAACTCCACAAAACCTTTTTTTGTAATATTATTTATAATTTTTATTTATTTAAAAAAATGTACACATGTTCTTAAATATCATTTATTGTGAAATCCAAATGTTTAAATATATAATAACCCCAAAAGAATAAGTAAATGTTTTACTGTAAAATCTTAGTATTGAGCATCAGTTCTGTTTACAGGCTTTTAAGTCTTCTATTTTGATATGACAGAAGTGGTTGCATTTAGTTATTAAAAATCTATATGCCTGATCTGATAAAAAAAAATCTACTTGAAATAAGAATTTTCTTAAGCAATGAGCATTATTTTTTGTGTTATAGTGCTGTATTGAATGAGAGCGTTTTGTTTCTCATTGATGGTTACTGATTCCCCAGAAGTGGTTGTCACACTCTCCTCATTATTGCTTGTTATTTAACTTTACAATAATCTGACTTGGTCAGTGGCATCACAGTTAGACCCCAAAGAAGTGCTTGTTAAGTTTGAGGTCAATGTAAAATTAAAAATGAAGTCCGGTATATAGGATAGCCTAGCAATTGTCAAAATACAATGCCCTTGCATGAAACAGAGCTCTTCATAATCATAATTGATGCAAGATCAAATATATCATTGATGGTTACTCTCAAACAGACAGACACAAAACAATGACTGGACAGCAAATTGAAAAAAAACTTAAGACAATACAAGGAGCTTGAATAATGACAATTATAACTAGAGCTTTGTCACAGACGTGACGAATACCCCCACATGACACATTGAAACAGAATATTTTGCATGTTGTCTTAACAAAACAAGATGTGTTTGTAAAACACAATGTCCCCCTATATGACGTTTGACCTTGAAGGATGACCTTGACCTTGACCCTTCACCACTCAAAATTTGCAGCTCCTTGAGATACACATGCATTTCAAATATAAAATTGCTAGCTTCAATATTCCAGAAGTGACATTACATGAGCAATTTTGACCAATATATTTGACCTTGAAGGATGACCTTGACCTTTCACCACTCAAAATGTGCAGCTCCATGAGATACACATGCATGCTAAATATCAAGTTGCTATCTTCAATATTGCAAAAGTATTCATAAAATAAGCAATTTGAGCCACATATATTTGACCTCTGACCATGAAGGATGACCTTGAGCTTGACCTTTCACCACTCAAAATGTGCAGCTCCATGAGATACACATGCATGCCAAATATCAAGTTGCTATCTTGAATATTGAAATACTGCAAAAGTGTACATTAAATGAGCGATTTTGACCCATATATTTGACCTTTGACCTTGAAGGATGACCTTGACCTTGACCTTTCACCACTCAAAATGTGCAGCTCCATGAGATACATATGCATGCCAAATATCAAGTTGGTATCTTCAATATTGCAAAAGTTATTGCAAATGTTAAAGATGGCGCAAACCAACCAACAGACCAACCAACAGACCAACCAACCAACAGACAGGGCAAAAGCAATATGTCCCCCACTACTATAGTGGGGGACATAAAAAGCGGACACCAGGCTCAATGTTTAAAACGCACTAAGTGACCCTGTGACCTAGTTTTTGACCCAGCATTGCCCATGTTGGAACTTGATCTACACATAATCTACATACAACTTCTGACTAAGTGTGGTGAAGATCAGATGAAAACTACTTAAATTAGAGAGCGGACACCAAGCTCAATGTTTAAAACGCACTAAGTGAACCCGTGACCCCAGTTTTTGACCCGGCATGACCCATATTCGAACTTGACCTAGACATCACCTAGATATAACATCTGACCAAGTTTGGTGAAGATCGGATGAAAACAACTTTAATCAGAGAGCGGATACGGAGCGACAGACCGACCGACCGACAGACCGACCGACCGACAGACAAGCTCAACTTCGTTTGGTGGGGTATAATTAACCAAGAACTAGGCAAGAGTGAAAAATCTAAGTACAAAATGAGGTAAATTTCTAGGAGAAACTAAAGATGGGTTAATTTGGTGTAACCAAAATTTAGACCTTCTGAGTTTAAGTCCCAAAATTGGTCAATGTCATAGTCAAGATGAAGCAGGTGATTTTAGTTTATTAAGAGTGTTCATAGAAAATATCCATCCTAGTGTTTAAGCATTGTAGAAAGCGAAAATGTTGTTAGATGGAAGGCGTCAATTTTAGTTAACTCTTTCCCACTCAAAGCAATGTAAAAATGGCTATGTGAAAACAGCATAACACCAGAACAGCCTGTTAGTAACTCGCAGGCTGTTCAGGTTGTATGCTGTTTGCTGCTAATCAGTATATAAGGGTTGGAAATGAAGCCTTTTAAACTTGCATCTAGTAAGATAGGTCTTTATTTAAATTTAACTTTCTGAGGGAATACAAATGCGTCAAAATACGTATCTAAGTGGTAAAGGAATAAACAACAACAACAACATTTATTCAGCAATAAAGCTTATACAAGCTCTCAGTCTATACAAGCTCTTAGCCTACAAGAGATTGGACTCTGCAGCCTACAAGGGATTGGACTCTACAGCCTACAAGAGATTGGACTCTGCAGCCTAAAAAAGATTGGACTCTGCATTAGTCTAAACCAAAAGTAAGTAAGCGTCAACAGCAACGTGCAGTAAGGTTGATATGGGTGTGTTGGTAGTCTTCAAGTACAAAATCCATGCAAGTAAGAAAGATATGTGTTCACTGTGTAGAGATGGAAGGATGGGTCAATCAATATGTACCTCCCAAATCTGTCAATGCAGGGGCATACACAATATTTTTGGTCTTCTCATAAATATATTAATTTTAGTACTAGACACATTTTGCTGTCACTTATTATTATTATTGTGATCAACGGAAATAACCACTGGTGAGGAGTGTCAAGCAGATCTGGCAAACGGAAGGGCATACTTAAATGTTGACTGCAGAGGATAGATAGCTAAGTATTACAATCATGTACATCCTAGTTCATGCATACAACTACAACCAAATTAAACACAATAAAGAGTAAACCACTTTACAGTCATATCAGATAATTGCTAAAAATTGTTCTTTTTATTGGTAGCTTAGGGTTAATACAAACAGTGCGAATTATTATCAGAAAACACAAGTGGGACAGCCACATTCATTCTTACAAGAAAAGCCTAGCAAGGCAACATTAAGGTTATACAATTATCTACAACATAACATGTCTACGCATTTTAATACAATTACCTAACAATTGATTATATTAATTTTGTTTGAGCGAAGTTTTGCCTAACTGCTCCAGATGTATGTTTTTGTTGTTAAAAACAATAAATACAGTAGAAATGTAATGAAGTAGTTTTTGGATAATTAACATGTATTAACTTACAAAAATGAGGTCTATGCCCTGCAATGTTGTAACCATCTAGCTCTTGAGCAATATATCAAAGGGAACATATGACGCTGCCATTTGAAAAACTCGGATATCAACAAGAACAGCAACTGAACGCAAAATCAATTGCATACATTTCTGTAAAAACTAATTTCTTTGTCATGGGATGGATCGCCATGATTTAGTTGTATTATGCAGCAAACACATTGACCGTATTGTTGTTTTATGCAGTGAACACGTTGGTCTCATTTACAAGTATTGGTATTATGCTGCGAACATGTTTACCTTATTTACACTGTAACTCCAATATAGCGCGGTCAATGGGGTCCAAGCCGCGAAACAGCGTTATAACGGATCCGCGTTATAGGTTTTGAGCTCATTTACTGCAGGGCGCTATAAACAAAACAGGTATAGAATAGCCTATAATATAGGTCATGTATATATATATTGCCATGCTGTGTTGACGCAAATACATGCATATAAACCGAATCGTATCGATAACAGTAAACATACCGCTTTTCTTATGTGCACATTTATCCGATAATCCAATAAAATTGCAACATCACTTAAAAAATAATAATCTTGAACATTAATGACGATATATGTTTAAGAAATTCGTAAACACAACCGTACGCATATATGCCATTTTCAGAAGTGTTAAGAGTACAGTGCATTATGGGGTAGAGCTTTCATTGGACGAGCAACTTTAAATTTAGATTGAATGCAATACGACTCATGTACAAAAATTGTTTTATTGCGTCATACGCATGCAAAAAACGTGTTTCTCGGGGACTTTCTGATACCGCGCGAAAATGAAAGTGAAGCTCTGTTAACAATTGCCGGTACACTGCGTTCGCATGTTAATAAATCGTCTGCATTATTTAATTTCTTATACACGAACTGAAAGATTAAATGACATAATACTAGAACGATAATAAAATGACAGAAAAAGTTGTTTTATACAGTAGGCAGTATATTTCACAGCCGCTCATTTAATATAGTCAAACTGCAACCATATCAAAGAAAGAATGTTTCAATCGTTTTGAATTACTTGAATTGTATAACTATCCCGCTTGCACTTAACTTATGGAAGTTATCGCACTGAACCGCTCTGATGAGGAAAACATGTAATAAACACTGACACGCGAGTTTTTCACACCTTTATTGACATTACACAACAGATTAACACCAATTAGCTGTCAGTGTTGTTTAACCTCGAGGCGATTATAATCGGTTCAACGGACGGTTGAATAAAGCAATCAACATAACTGTGATTGCCGCCATCTTTGAATTGTCTGAAAATACATGAAGTTGCATTATACGGATTTGAATCAGAAATAAAATGGAAGGTTGGAGAAAAAATGGGATCCAAGCACCCTCCGCGTTATATTGGATTCAGCGTTATAACGGAGCGCTTTATATTGGAGTTACAGTGTAGTTGTATTATGCCACGAACACAAGACCTGATTGTTGTTTTATGCAGGGCCCCCACATCAATTTACGTAGATCATTTCTAAGGGGTTAAACAATGTATGATCATCATCATGCTTCTAAGTGTATAACAGTCCTGCAAATCCCTCTTAGAGTAATATTTACCTCTACCGTTAATCTTGATTTCATCTACTGTATAACCCCTTAATGAGCCCCACACGAGAGATGACGCAGCTTTTGCAACAGAGATAATCAGAGACGAGGCTTATCAGCAGCGGAGCAGGCGACAAAATTTTCAATCTGTGTAAATTCGGAATTTTCACGTACAATAAATAGCACACACACGGGTAAGTTGAAATAGTAATATTTATTATATTCATCGTTGTTCTTTCAAGCGAATTTTCATGTTTTAGACGGAAAACATACGGGTTTTTTGGCCAGCAATAGTGTCGACAATAATCATGTAGTTTTTATTAGTCAGAAATGATGTACAGGAGGGATAAGTGTCCCTAGTTTACCATTTTTGCAATACTGCGAGTGCAAAAAATTTGCAACGCAAGTGAAAATCACATTGCAAAGTTAAAATGCAAACGCTATATAATTAAAATACGGATGTGTATTCTCATTAACTCGCAGTAACACTGCGTATGCCTGAACGGCTTCATGTCCAAAAATGGTGAATTAATTTGTAACAGACGCTTGGACGAATACATACTGGAAAATCCAGATCAATGAGAACCCTACATTCTCATCCGTAAACATATTCATATAATCGGACATACATTGCGCATATATAAACTTGTGTATGAACATATTAATATACGCAGAAAAATATCTGCTTTACCGCCAACAGGCAAACAATATTGTCCTCAAAAGTAGGTCAATAATTATAAACTACGCTGTTACACGCTATTGATAGAGCTTGATTTTACGTATGCGCTACCTAGCACAGTAGATACAGCGAACATCGCTGCAATTGTCGCATGTCGCATGGCGTGTTTTACGTATCCTGTTTTGTGGCTTTGAAAAGCGCCACGCAGAATACTCATTGAGGGTTGTTCTACAATTACTGATAGTTCAACGGCCGGTTGTAAACATGGCAATTAAACAATCCGGGATAACCATAGGGATTGTATGAACGGATATTATTTTATTCTGGCCGCAAACTGCTGGTAATAATACTTAAGTGTTCCCCCTAACGGGAAATGCAGCAAACATTTATACTGGGGTTTAATTTTATTTTGTAGAACATACAATGTCCGATCAGCCAGGACATAACCCTCTAGGGGCCCCTGAGCAAAGAGGGGAAGAACTTTTACAAGAACTGAACAAAAACATGAGTAAATTTGCGGATATTGCACGATCAGTGGGTGAAATGAGATCGACCATTGACAACCTTCAAAAAGACGTGAAAGAAATTAAACGCAAAAACCCAGAAGAGGCGGGGCCGTCAAAAAAGTGACGAATTTCGGACTCGGATATGTGCCAGTCGGGGCCGTCCAAACAGTTACAAGCACCTGCGGTTACAGTTGCCGAAAGTTCCGATTCGGAATTGGAACAAATGGACGCAGAAATAGACGAACTGCAGGGTTATTTGGATGAGGAAAGCTGTTCGGATGAGGAGGATTGCGATCTTATAACAGAGTTAACGCAATTCTGTACTGAGACAACGGAAACTGGTGAGGCCGTATCACCTAACATCGCTGAGATTACAAACAAGGCAATAAAAAACAAGCAGTCAGAAGAAAAAATCAAAAAGATTCTGAACAGACATAAACGGCCAGTCAACATCGAGTTCCTTCATGTCCCCAAGGTTGATGAATTTCTGTGGAGACAATTAAAACAGTCTCCAAGACATTCTGACTTTATCCTGCAAAAGTCTCACAGCACGCTTGCACAAGTAGCGGTACCAATCATAAAGGCACTTGAGAGGATTCAAACATCCAAAGATAAAGTACTGAAACAGCTGTTATCGGACGCATTCAAATTGGCAACCAATGGGATACAGAAGACGACCAATTACAGAAGAGAGAAACTAAAAAAGGAATTGCAACCCCGCTATAGACATCTAGGAAATTTGGACTCCTCAGCAGAAAAGCTGTTCGAAAAGATTCCAGAGGCTATTAAAACCACCAAAGGAGCCAAACAAATCGTCAACATGCGCTACGTTCCAACTCAACGGAAGCCTTTTTTAGGCCAGCGCCCAAATCAGCACAGGTGGAATCCGGGATCAAATCAATTCAGAAGAAACAACCACGCATACCAGCACAAACGCAGGGGAAATTTCAAGATGCACCCCAAACAGAAATAAACGTAGGTGACCTAAAGATAAACTTTAGTCAACGCACATGTTTTTTACAAAATACCAAAGAAAATTTTAAAGCAGGTAAAACGAAATTAGCAATTAAAGAATGGGAAATACTAACAAGCGATAATTGGATTTTAAATACAATAAGAGGTTACAAGCTAGAAGTAAACAGTTCACCTATTCAAGAAAATCCACCTATGCCATTCCAATTTAATGAGAGGGAAAAACAAAGCATTCAAAGGGAAATAGACATGTTCTTGAAAACTGGTATAATTGAAGAAATCGACAATAGACCATATGACGGCGAATTTATATCAAACATCTTTTATAGACCAAAATCAAATGACAAAATCAGGATTATTTTAAATTTAAAACCATTTAATATAGACTATACAAACAAAATTCACTTTAAAATGGAAACATTAGCTACGGCGGTGGCAAACATGAGACAAAATTGTTGGTTGGGTTCTGTTGATCTAGCTGATGCATTCTATTCCATTGAAGTAGCGAAAGAACACAGACACATGCTGAGGTTTGTGTTTCAATTCTGTGCCTTAGTCATGGGCTTATCAAGCAGCCCAAGAGTATTTTCTAAAGTGTTAAAACCTGCATATGCTTATTTAAGATCAAAAGGTTATGTCAGTACAGCATATATTGACGACTCATGCTTACAAGGAGAGACAAAACTTAAATGTGAGCAAAATATTATAGACACAATAACATTATTTGACCGTCTCGGCCTAACTATCAATGTAGAAAAATCAGTATTACGACCATGTCAACAATTAACATTTTTAGGATTTGTATTATGTTCTATTACCATGACTGTAACACTAACCATGACCCGTAAGGAAGAAATTCGACACATGTGTCAAGCCATGGTAACAAAAAAGAGGACAACAATAAGGGAGTTTGCCAAGCTTATCGGTAAATTAGTGGCGGCCACTCCGGGGGTTGAATATGCAACACTTTTTATCAGACCATTAGAAAAAATAAAAGAACATGCGCTTTCGAAGCACAATGGCAATTTCAACAGTTATATGAACATTCCCGATTCAATACACCCTTCGTTACAATGGTGGATAAACAATATTGAATCCTCATACAAAAAGATTTATCATGGTCCACCAGATATTATCATATACAGTGACGCTTCAAAAACAGGCTGGGGTGGATATAACAAAACAAACGGCCAAAAACAGGGGGCATATGATCCGCAGGGGAACAAAGTATGCACATAAATATTTTAGAATTAAAGGCATGCCAACTTACGGTTATGGCGTTCTGTAAAAATGAAACGAACAAACATCTCAAACTCTACATGGACAACACGAATAGTGTAGCATACTTAAAAAATTTTGGTGGTCGAACTGATGAACTACATAACTTAGCAAGAAAGTTATGGCTGTGGTGCTTAGAAAAGAAATTGCATTTGTCAGTGGCACACGTGCCTGGAACGGAAAATCATCAAGCTGATGAGATATCTAGAACAATTAATGATGATACTGAGTGGTCATTGAATGATGATGTATTCAAGAAAATCATGAATATTCACAATAACATGCAGGTGGATCTGTTTGCTTCTAAGCTCAACAACAAATTGGATCTTTACGTTTCAAGGTTTCCAGATCATAAAGCACATCAAATAGACGCGTTTACTTTCGAATGGAAATCATGTGTGTTTTATATGTTCCCTCCTTTCAGTTTAATATCAAAGGTGCTACAGAAAGTGGTGGAAGACAGGACAGAAGCCGTTCTAGTGGGCCCAAATTTGGCCAACACAGCCATGGTGGCCCAGTCTATTACAGTTGATCAGCGGATCATGCCATCTACTTCCACTTCCGAAATCTATTCTGACACTTCCACACAAACCAAACAAAATGTATCCACTTCCCAAAATGAGACTAGGACTACTTCGCTTATCAGGAAATCACTCAAAAACAAAGGAATTTCAAAACAAGCTAGAGACATTATCCTCGGATCGTGGAAAGAAACTACAAAGAGACAATATGACGGATATATTAAGAAATGGATTAACTACTGTGGACAATCGAAGAATCCCATTAAACCCAATCTAAAGCATGTTATTAATTTTCTGACATCTTTATTCAAACAAGGTCTAAGTTATAGTGCGTTAAATACAGCACGAAGCGCACTTAGTACATTCTTAAAACTGTGTGGCAATATAAACATTCATGATGATGACATTTTATCAAGATTTATGAGAGGCTGTTTCAATACACGACCAGCTTTCCCACGTTATCAATGCATATGGGATGTTAATATTGTTCTTGATTTTTTACATTCACTGAAAATTGATAACCTTGCATTTTTATCCCACAAATTATGCATGCT
The DNA here is from genome assembly GCF_020536995.1 of Dreissena polymorpha. Classification (NCBI taxonomy): domain Eukaryota; kingdom Metazoa; phylum Mollusca; class Bivalvia; order Myida; family Dreissenidae; genus Dreissena; species Dreissena polymorpha. Next base: position 51,007,090 of record NC_068360.1, read on the forward strand.
TTTCTTACTAGTCACTGGACAGAGATGCCAAACTCTACACTCCCTCAAAACTACTGATATTCAAATCAGTGCAGACAAGCAAACAATCGTCATATCACCTAAACAATTGTTAAAACAATCCAGACCAGGGACACATTTGAGGCCCAGTGTTCTTCATAGATATGAGGGGGGAAGGGACATTTGTATTGTGGAAACAATGTGTAAATACCTCGATATAACCGAATCGTTAAGACAAGATGATTATTTAGTCATAAGTACAGTTAGTCCTTTCAAACATGTTTCCAAATCCACAATTAGCAACTGGATAAAGAAAGTCTTAACCTCAGCCGGTATTGACAAACAGTACAAACCCCATAGCACTAGATCAGCAGCAACTTCCAAAGCTAGCAAAGGAGGGGTTGCACTAGATCAAATTATGGCAGCAGCCGGGTGGACAAATGCAAAGACATTTGCCAGATTCTATTCACGGGAAATAGTACATAACACCACTAATTTTCAATCTGCTGTGCTGAACAAATGAGGTAGACATGTAAATAAACGGACATACATATCTATATGCAACAATGTTTGTATTATTTCTTTGCCTCCAATATTTCCTACAAATTTATAGAAAATTCTCTAAAATCTCGTGTGGGGCTCATTAAGGGGTTATACAGTAGATGAAATTGATCTCAACACGCCCGCCCAGTCTAATGGACGCCCATATTATTAATGTTTATTTTCTAAAATTTTGTTTGCAAGGTTGTTACTTAAAACCTTGCTTACTCTGAAGCCTGATTATCTCTGTTGCAAAAGCTGCGTCATCTCTCGTGTTGAGCTCTTAAGGGGATTTACAGTAGATGAAATTACGATCAACCATCGACTTCCTAAGGTAAGTCTCGATTAATCTATCAATTAACATCACAGGCATCAGGGTGTTATATTTTACTAACACAATTGTACCACTTTTACCACACAGGCTTTTTTATTTAAATGAAGCACAAGACCACAAAAGCCAATAAGAAACATACAAATATTGCTACATTTATGAATATAATCAGTCAATATGTTAGGGTCTAATGGTATAGCAAGAGCGTATACAAAATAAAAATATGGGCTGTCAGTTGTAGTGGCAGCCATTGTGTGAATACGTTTTTTGTCACTGTGACATTGACCTTTGACCTAATGTAAGATATCATCCGGAAACCATTGTACTCTTTCGAGCCACTGTGACCTTGACCTTTGACCTAGTGACCTGAAAATCAATAGGGGTCATCTGCCAGTCATGATCAAAGTACCTATGAAGTTTCATGATCCTAGGCGTAAGCATTCTTGAGTTATCATCCAGAAACCATTGTACTATTTCGAGTCACTGTGACCTTAACCTTTGACCTTGTGACCTAACAAGAGCTGTAAAAGGACAGCACGCTCGACTATTAGAGTGCTTGACAGTATAACGTAAGCCATCATAGGGAAATTGTTCAGATTCAATAATTTATTAGACGATCTTTCAAAAATAAAAAAAGCAAAAAAAAAATTTTTTTGTTTGGGGGGGGGGGGGGGTAGGGGGGGTGAGAGGAGGGTATAATGTGGGGTGTGGTCATTTATTAGATGTCTAAAAAAAAATTGGGGGGTGGGGGGAAGGGGGGGGGGGGAGTGAGAGGGGTGTATAATGTGGGGTGTGGTAATTAATTAGATGTTTAAAAAAAAAATTGGGTGGGGGTGGGGGTGTAGGGGGTGTGGAAATATGGGATGTGGAAATTTATAAATGTTTGAAAAAAAATTGGAGGGGGGGTAGGGGGGTGGGGGGTAAGAGGGGGGTATAATGTGGGGTGTGGTAATTTATGAGATGTTTAAAAAAAATTGGGGGTGGGGGTGGGGGCGGGGGTGAGGGGGAGTGAGGGGGGTTATAATGTGGGGTGTGGTAATTTTAGAGATGTTTAAAAAAAAAAATTGGGGGGGGTGGGGGGGTAGGGAGAAGTGAGAGGGGGTATAATGTGGGGTGGGGTAATTTATAAGATGTTTTTAAAACAAAAAATTGGGGGGTGGGGGGGATAGGGGGGGTTGGGGGTG